>NW_026613266.1:77500-183446 GCF_029220125.1 Pseudoliparis swirei
GTTATGAAGACCTCCATATGCTCCAGTCCAGACTGCCAATGGTGAGCCACTCGGTCAGTGTTGTTGTTGTTGTTGTTGTTGTCTCATCCTCCCCTGTCCCTTCAGCCCTCTCTGCAGGACTACTATGGGATCACATTCCCCGCCCCCACAGCGACTCTCTCCGGTCGGGACGGGGGTCTGGCCAACAACCCGTACTCAGGTAGCCCCCCCCCCGTTGTTTGTTTGTTTGTTTGTTTGTTTGTTTGTAACTGAACTCTCAACTGTCGGTCAGCAGAAGTCACAAAGTTCGGCAGGAATGACGCCACCTCCCCGGCCCCGCCCACAAGCCTCGCCGCCCCGCAGGCTTCCCAGGGCCAGGTCCAGAACCAGAACCCGGCCCCTCAGAACCAGGCCCAGCAGGCCTTCCTGCCGCCGGGCTACAGCTACACGGGCCTGCCGTACTACGCCGGCGTGCCCGGCGCCGCCGCCGCCGCCGCCTTCCAATACGGCCACGCCATGTTCGTCCCCCCCGGGGGTCCGGGGCCCGCCTCGGCCAAGCAGCACGGCATGGGTCTGGGTCTGGGGGGCCCCTTGGGGGGCCCCTTCCAGCAGCAGCCCGGCGGCTACGGCCAGCACGCCTTCAGCGCAGGTCAGGGCCCGCCGGCACGCGTGGTTCTGGTCCAGGAGGCCCACGGTCTCACGGTTCTGGTTCTGTGCTTCAGGGTACGAGGAGCTGAGCGCCGGACCGGCAGGAGGAGACTACATAGGATACGCCGCGGCCGCGCAGGCCAAGGCCGGCGCCGCCGGGCCCAAAGGTCGGCCAGAACCGCCGGGCCCCGAGACCGGTAACCGGCCCCAGGTATTGTTGTTGTTGTTGTTGTTGTGATGAGCTCAGTGTGTGTGTGTGTGTGTGTGTGTGTGTGTGTGTGTGTAGGGGTCTCCGTGAACTCCGAGGTGCCAGACATCAGTGGAAGTGTTTACAACAAGACTCAGGTGAGCCTCCTCCTCCTCCTCCTCCTCCTCTTCCTCCTCCTCCTGTTGTGTGTGTGCTCATACTTACTCATGTGTTCATGGCTCCGCCTACTTTAGTCTTTTGATAAGCAGGGCTTCCACGCGGCCACGCCTCCTCCCTTCAGCCTGCCCTCAGCTCTGGGGGGCCCGGGGCCCCTGAACCCTGGAGGGGCCACTGGAGGCTACGCCCCGGCCCCCTTCCTCCACATCCTGCCCCACCAGCAGCAGCAGCAGCTGCTGCACCACCACCACCACCACCACCTGGCTCAGGAGGGACAGGTGAGACCCTCACACCTTCATGTTCTTCTTCTTCATGTTCTTCTTCTGCATGTTCTTCTTCTTCATGTTCTTCTTCTTCTTCATGTTCTTCTTCATGTTCTTCTTCTGCATGTTCTTCTTCTGCATGTTCTTCTTCTGCATGTTCTTCTTCTTCATGTTCTTCTTCTGCATGTTCTTCTTCTGCATGTTCTTCTTCTGCATGTTCTTCTTCTTCATGTTCTTCTTCTTCTTCATGTTCTTCTTCATGTTCTTCTTCTGCATGTTCTTCTTCTTCATGTTCTTCTTCTTCATGTTCTTCTTCTTCATGTTCTTCTTCTTCTTCATGTTCTTCTTCTTCTTCATGTTCTTCTTCATGTTCTTCTTCTTCATGTTCTTCTTCTGCATGTTCTTCTTCTTCATGTTCTTCTTCTGCATGTTCTTCTTCTGCATGTTCTTGTTCTGCATGTTCTTCTTCTGCATGTTCTTCTTCTTCATGTTCTTCTTCATCATGTTCTTCTTCTTCATGTTCTTCTTCTGCATGTTCTTCTTCTGCATGTTCTTCTTCTGCATGTTCTTCTTCTTTTTCATCATGTTCTTCTTCTGCATGTTCTTCTTTTTCATCATGTTCTTCTTCTGCATGTTCTTCTTCTTCATCATGTTCTTCTTCTTCATGTTCTTCTTCTTCATGTTCTTCTTCATGTTCTTCTTCATGTTCTTCTTCATGTTCTTCTTCTTCTTCATGTTCTTCTTCATGTTCTTCTTCTTCATGTTCTTCTTCTTCATGTTCTTCTTCTTCATGTTCTTCTTCATGTTCTTCTTCTTCATGTTCTTCTTCTTCTGCATGTTCTTCTTCTGCATGTTCTTCTTCTTCATGTTCTTCTTCTTCTGCATCTTCTTCTTCTGCATGTTCTTCTTCTTCATGTTCTTCTTCTTCTTGTTCTTCTTCTTCTTCATGTTCTTCTTCTTCATGTTCTTCTTCTTCTTCATGTTCTTCTTCATGTTCTTCTTCTTCTTCATGTTCTTCTTCTTCATGTTCTTCTTCTGCATGTTCTTCTTCTGCATGTTCTTCTTCTTCTTCTTCATGTTCTTCTTCTTCATGTTCTTCTTCTTCATGTTCTTCTTCTTCATGTTCTTCTTCTTCATCTTCTTCTTCTTCATGTTCTTCTTCTTCTTGTTCTTCTTCTTCTTCATGTTCTTCTTCTTCTGCATGTTCTTCTTCTGCATGTTCTTGTTCTGCATGTTCTTCTTCTGCATGTTCTTCTTCTTCATGTTCTTCTTCATCATGTTCTTCTTCTGCATGTTCTTCTTCATCATGTTCTTCTTCTGCATGTTCTTCTTCTTCATGTTCTTCTTCTTCATGTTCTTCTTCTTCTTCTTGTTCTTCTTCTTCTTGTTCTTCTTCTTCTTCTTCATGTTCTTCTTCTTCTTCATGTTCTTCTTCTTCTTCATGTTCTTCTTCTTCTTCATGTTCTTCTTCTTCTGCATGTTCTTCTTCTTCTGCATGTTCTTCTTCTTCATGTTCTTCAGGGTCCCAGCCAGCGGGGCCCGAGCAGCAGCCTGCAGCAGAAGAGCCAAGTCAACAAGTCGAGCTACGGCTCCCCCTACTGGGCCAACTGAGAAGACACGAGGACCACACGTACAACACGAGCGACACACTACCCCCCCCTCCGCTCTGTATATCCCCTTTTCAAATTTATGGCTGTTGTATGTAAAATATATTTATGTATGTATTTATACAGTATATATGTATTGGTAGGACATAAATGTGGGTTTCTGCATTTAGTTTTTATTTTGAAGGACGTTTTATTTTGAAGGTGAAGTCACGAGATGAAGTGAATATACTTGAACACGAACATCTTTTTGTACGCGTCGTGAAGCGAGGACGATGTTCATCGCCTCGACGCCGTTCTGTTCTACGAGAATCCGTTTTGTAACTTTCGTCCTGTGGATCCCGACGGGACGCTCGTCTCCTCGCCTCCTCGTCTCCTCGCCTCCTCATCGACTCCTTGGCCTTGGATTTGATGTCATTTTAACATTTAATCCTTGTTGTCCAAATTAAAAGTTCTCAACAGTTCATGTGGGTCTGGAATCAATACTTAAACCACTTTGTTTAGACTGAAGGATCGGCCCGATCCACTATGAACCGGGTCCAGCAGAACCAACAGAGGGCGGAGCGAGGTCCGGGCAGCACACACACACACACACACACACACACACACCAGAAGCAATCTGACCTACGTGTTAATATCCGAAGCTTAAATCCAGAACCAGAAGCTGCAGCATCAGGATCATTTATTGGGCTGTGGAACATTTAACCCTCCAGAACCCGAGTTGGAGGCGTGATCCGCTCCTTCCTTTGATGTCAGGTCCTACAGTCACACCACGAGGTCTGGAAGTGGACCCGGTTCCCCCTTTAGACCACCGAGCAGGTTAGCAGGAGTCGGTTCACTTCTTGAAGACGAGTCTTCATCCTCAACACGGAAGGGACATTTAAACCACCCGAGCCCCGCCCTCACCGATAGACCACGCCCACATGGAGGCGTTTCCTTTAAAGCGCCATTATGTAGTTTTCCCTTTTAGCGCCCCCTTCAGGTTTTTAGGTATTTAACGTTTACTTCAGTGTCGTAAATACCCAGTTACGATAGATGCATACACTTGTATTGAGTTGGGATCATGTGTTGTCCTGTTTTGTAATTATTATTATTATTATTATTGTTATTTGTACGTGTCACGGGTTATAAAAGGTGACGAGGGGGAGGTGACGCAAGGTTTTTCTTGTTTGGAGCGCGCTGACAGGCGGCGGACTGGCGACTGTTTCTATTTTGGATTTATACCAACGGGCGGGATCACTAAACGAAGCCTGCGCAGGAACACTGAACTGGGCCAGCACCGACCGGACCAGGGTGAAGCAGCGCGGGGATTGAACGCGGCGCCTCGCCACGTTTCCGCCTGGTCGGTCAGCTGTTTACCGGCTTTTTTTGGGGGGGGGGGGGGGTGCGTGCAGTCATTTACTTTTGTTTTGGGGGACTGCAAAGACTTTGGGGACTGTCGGGATCTGGGGATTATACTTCGTTTTGAGTGGGTTTGATTGAAGTGGATGTATTCATTTTGGGGGCTTCAGATGCATTGAATTTGATTTTATATAATAACATTTGGGTTTCCGCATATCGACTGTGTTTTTCTTTTACGACCATTTGAGCAGTTACCACCAGAATTCGCAGATCCGCCCATTCCCTTTTTTTTTTAGCATATTGTACCTTTTCCCCTTGATTGAGTTGCTCAGGGCGAATTGTTACAACATAACCAAAAGAATGACATTTAGTTTAGATGAAATACCGATCGCGTTTTCAGCCTATATATGTTGTTTTCTAAATGTTTGAATGTGGAGTACGTGTGATCGAATACAATATTGTTGACACCAAAAAGCTACATATAAAAAAAAGCTCCCCTTATGCTGGAGCTGGAGCGTGGAGTGGCACTTTGACATTGCGTAATCACTGCCAGAAAGCAGGTCGAAGTCCATCCGACCCGGAGGGTGCGGCTCCAGAATCCTACATAGCGGAGTTATTTCCCCACAGACCCGATGGCGGAGGCACAAATCGCATTAAGTCATTGTAGAGCAGGGGTGTCAAACTCATTTTCACCGGGGGCCACATCCGCCTCATGGCGGCCCTCAAAGGGCCGGTTGTCACTAACACGGTATCATTCTAACTACTCCAGAACATATTGTTAAATAACTGTCTTTGCATTTGTTTATTGTTTATTTAGGTGTACTTATATGAATTGATAACTATATATGCAAATGTATTTAATATTATAAAATAAATCTATTTAATTTCATTATATTTATTTTAACTTTATCAAAGATCAAACAAACATTATTACATTAACTTTGTTAAAAGCTTTGTCACAGTTGAGACAGGTGATTCTCTAATGGTCTGGGCAGTGGTTCTCCACTGGTCTGGGCTGTGGTTCTCCACTGGTCTGGGCGGTGGTTCTCCACTGGTCTGGGTAGTGGTTCTCCACTGGTCTAGGCAGTGGTTCTCTACTGGTCTGGGTAGTGGTTCTCTACTGGTCTGGGTAGTGGTTCTCTACTGGTCTGGGCAGTGGTTCTCCACTGGTCTGGGTAGTGGTTCTCCACTGGTCTAGGCAGTGGTTCTCTACTGGTCTGGGTAGTGGTTCTCCACTGCTCTGGCTTTGGGACGCACTATCACCCCTGCATGACAAGCTGAGACCTAAATCGAGGGACATTTTTAACTTCTCAAATGTATTTAATGAAAAGATGGTGCAGTTTGAACCTGAGAGTTCAGAATATCACAGTATGCACAACACAACTATTGAGTAATATTCCCTTTTACAGTCAATTATGAACCAACAAGTGAATCTTAAGGACACAAGGTAATACAACATACATTACTACTCAGTAACTTCAGACTTTAAAACATGTCTAAACAGTGCTTTCGTGCATAAACATGAAATAAGAAAGTCTGGTTTTAAAAAGCCTCAAAAGATGTAATTCATGTCTCACTCACTGAACCTATGACACATAAAGCTGCTCTACAAGTCAGAGTCTTGAGGAGCAGCTTTTATACACAAACTATAAATAAATTAAACAAGGGTAATTAAAAAAGATTCACATATTCAACATTAACTTTTCTTCTGACTATATTATAAATACTGAACAACATGAAGCAGCACTCACTTCAACCTTAGTGACCACTGACGTAGACCTGATGGAGGAATTCATAATAGGGGAACTGGGGATGTTTGTTAATACAAAGTCAATGTGGTCACGCACGCACGCACGCGCGTCTGGATGTCCGCCGGGCGCGTGAAAAAATGCGCCTCATTCGGGCTGATTTCTTTAAACTCGGGCGGTAAAAGTAGGCGAGACTGTTGAAATGCTCCGCGTGACGTCACTGACGTCATACCGTTGAATCAGAACCTCCGGAGGATATCGATCGTCTGGAAGCGGCCGTCATCCAGACGCAGCTCCTGGAGAAGCTGCGTGCGGCTACGGATAATATGTAATATTAATAACCCAGACTCGAGGGCTTGATGGTCCGACGTGTGAGGGACTTTCTCAACAGAACAAAGAGTGTGTATTTCTTCCGTGGTGGACGGTGTTAACGAACTGTAAGCCACGATAAGCCACGCCCCCTCTCCGGCGCGAGTGAAGAAAACGTGACAAATAGTCCGGCGAGTGACTCACGCGAGTACGTTTAGTAAAGCAACGCAAGGGTTCACCTCTCCTCTGGCTGAACGCAGCATGAAGGAGCGTGAACAGACCGCTGCAAAAAAAAAAATGACCTGCAAAATAAAAGCACAAGATTTTTTTTCCTCCTTTTAAAAGGCATCATATTTATTTCATGACGTGGCAGGCCATGAGTTTGACACGTGTTGTAGTAGCACAATTTTTTTCAAGCTGTTATAAGGTATATTTGTTACATAATGTTACTTTAAGGGTCACACTGGAGTCAGAAGATGTTGAGTCAATAAACACTGTCAGTTTGAGGAAACAAGACCAGATTTCTTTTAGAATTTTAATTTTGCATTTTTTGGTCCGGGTTGCTGGTTTGTATTTGTTATTAATGTCTTCATACAGAAAATATCTCATGACAATGTTCTCAGGGATTAACGTGACAATTTAATGAAGTTATTTACAAGTAAAGGTCATGAAGGAAACAAAACCGCTGACAGAATTCAGATGAGTAAAAAATAAAGCTGTACACAAGAAGAAGTCTCTACTCCGTGGACTTCTTCTTCTTCTTCTTGGACGCCGGGGTTTCTGGGAGCTCTTCAGCTTCCACCGGCTCGGACTTCCGTTTCTTCTTCTTCTTGGAAGGAGTTTCAGTTTCCTCCGCTCCGTTATCGGTGGTTTCCTCTGCAGGAGCCGCCGCCGGCTCGGACTTCCTCTTCTTCTTCTTCGCTGGCGTCTCCTCCACGGTCGTGTCTGCGTCTCTGTTCTCAGCCTGAGGAAGAGGAGGAGCCTTAGCACCAGATGGCCAGACGAAGCACACGTCCACATGTGTGACTCTCTTCAGTGGTCGGGCCCCTTGTGTGGACCAGCCAATGGTTAGGAGTCAAGCTGCTGTAGCACGTCGTACACTGAGCCGGGGCCACGGGGCCGAGGCTCAAATCAAACGTGCATCTCTCTCTTTATCTCTCACCTCTGCCGAGCCGTTTTCACCCTGAAGCTTCTTCTCCCTCTTCTTGCGTTTCTTCTCCTTCTTCACGAGTTTCCTCTTGAGCTCCGTCACCACGTCGGTCGCCTGAGCAACAACAGGTCATGAGGTCGTGAGGTCATGAGGTGGCGCTCCAGCAGCACAGCGAGGCCACGGCGCTGCGTCAGGCTCATTAAATCAGTGTTACCCTCAGGCGTCAGGACAGGTGTGTCATCACTCACAGCAGGAACAACGCGTGCATGTTATAGAATATATATCACCTCCTTCATCACGTCCACGTTCTTGCGCGGCACGTCTCCGGTCTCGTAGAAGGCCAGGCGCTCCTCCACCTGCTCGCGCAGCTTGTCTCCGTAGACGCACGTCGGCAGCTCTGAAACGAGAAGACGGGTTCAGTGACGCGGCGCCACCCGGTGGAGGGCGGGAGGAGGACGCCCGTGGCGCTGCTCAGGGAATCACTTATCACCAGCAACCCGAGGGCTGAATACTGTTGACGAAAAATAGAACATCATCGCAATAGAGCCACGCGCCGCCGGGGGGCCGGCGGCGGGCGCGCCACTCACCGGAGAAGCAGTCGATGCGCGAGGCGATGGTGCACTTGTTGGCCAGGTAGCGCGAGATGCGGCCTTTGTTCTTGGCAGCCGCTCGGCCGATGAAGGTGGAGTGGAAGATGAGGCCGTACTTGGGGGTGTTGCCTTTAGTCTTCAGGGCCCTGGGGGGGGGGGCAACAGTTGAACAAGGGAATCAAGGGACACGGTTCAAGGACTCGCTAACGCCCCCTAGTGAAGAAAGGAGGCGGGCCGATAAGAACGACTCTTCGTTTAACCGATTGTACTACGATGTGAACGCAGTGACCTCGTCCTCAGAGTTCAGGTCACATGGTGTCAGCACAGGAACTCAGTGGATTGACAGATATTTGAACATCATGACAGCCGAGGTGAGACACTATTCACACTAATCAAACCCTTTGAACGCCGCAGCGCCCCCTAGTGGAGCATTGGTGATGAGACGCAAAGAGAAACTAGGATGTACTGATGTTCTACCTCGGTGCTGTGGGTGGAGCTCAGACTGTGGGTGGAGCAATAGAGCGAGTGGGATCGCTCCCCGCTCTGCTCCTGCCCTGCCATCACTGCAGCCACCGGCCCAGCAGGGCGCCCAGTACCTGAACAGGGCCTTCTCTGCTCCCAGGATCTGGACCGTGGAGGCCGGGTACTTGGCCAGGTTGGTCAGACTGCCGGCGTGCGAGATCAGACGAGCGCCGACCTGAGGAAGACGAGGCAGCGTTGGTCTCGGCGAACACACGGAGTGAATACGGAGTTCGTGTTCATATGGCGGACCGTCAGCAAAAACGGATATAGTGTCAGCACTTGAATCAGAGGATTGACAGATTTGGTAAAACATCATCGGTCACTGGATCGTTCTGCAGCGCGTCAACGCTCAACGTACCACGTCTCCGATCAAGGCCGCGAGGTTGGGCGCCACCTGGACCATCTTGGACCGCAGGTACTCCTGCAGCTCCAGCCGGTAGCTGGCCAGAGACACCACGCGGGAGGAGAAGCGCTCGATGTTGATCAGGTCGATGGGAGCGATGTCCATACCTGAGAGCACCAGCAGGGGGCGTTAGAGACACCGCGGCGTTGGAGCAACGTCAGCTTGTGTCTCCCGACAGGATCCGAGGGGAGGAAGAGTTCCTTCCCCCAGGTTTATGAGAGCAGTGGTGATCTGCCCCCCTGTGTTGATCACCGGGGACACGGGCGGTCCAGGGTGGGCAAATAGGGGGCGGGGCTTATACACGCAGTAACACCGTGAGAATAAAGATAAGGCGCTGACCCATGGAGGAGCGGGAGGCCTCCAGCACGGCCTGAGCCTTGGCGCCGTCCATCAGCACCTCCTCTAGACTCGGCAGACTCTCCTCCGACAGCTCCTTCCTGTTGCCGATGAGGTGCGCCATGCGGCAGTACAGAGAGTTGTCCGGCACGATCTTCACCAGCTCCGGGAAGTGGTACCCGTACCACTCGCTGAGAGAGAGAGACATGAGGATCCGAGGAGAGGAAGAGTTCCTTCCCCTCAGGTTTATGAGAGTCGAGTAATCTGCCCCCCTGTGTTGATCACCGGGGACACGGGCGGTCCAGGGTGGGCAAATAGGGGGCGGGACTTACCGGATGCGCATGGAGAAGGTGTTGATGTCCTTGTCCAGCTGGTCCAGCAGCGCGATGGACTGGATGATCATGTTGTCCACGCGGTTCACGTTGAACTTCACCTTGGCTCTGGAGTAGCTGTGGCCCAAACCCAGCTGGGCCTTGGAGGCCGCCAGCGCCGTGAGGCCCTTCACCAGGGCGTGGAAGTGCAGGCGCACGCCTGCGAGACGAGGGGAGGCGGGGTTACAGCAGAGTGCAGTCGTTACTATACGCACCACGAGACCCGCGGCCGGTCAGATTTTCAGTATAAACCGTCACGAGTTTCCGGGTTAGAAGGTCTCATCACGAGAGGCCAGGTTGTCATGACAACGGACTACACTCTATACGCCGCTCACCTCGGCCGATCTCCGCCACCACGCCTCCGGTCTGGATGGAGAGGCTGAACTCCTCCTGCAGCGCGGCTCCGATCTTCGCGTCTGAAACTCCCAGCGTGGCCTTCTTCTTCCCCGAGAGCGGCAGGTTGGTCTCCAGGAACAGCTTCAGGTCGGCGTGGACCACACCTGCAGAGACGGGCGTGAACACAGTGCGCCGGCCTCGTGTTCAGGTCACATGGCGTCAGCACAGGCACTCAGCGACAGATATTTGAACATCGCGACAACGACGCCAGGTGCGGCGCCGCCGTACCTTCAGAGATGGCGTTCATGTTCTCCAGGGCGCCCTGGGCCGACTTGAAGGGGAAGAAGGCCGCCAGGCTCACCATGCCGTTGAACTTGGCTAAGCTCAGCACGCTCACCTCCACCTGCGGCAGCAGCAGGGAGATCTCCTCCACCTCCTTCACCACCAGCAGCGCGTAGCCAGAGGCGTGCTCGAACAGCACGTGTAACAGCACCTGGGAGGAGAGGAGCAGGGGTAAGAGAGGACCGGGGTGAGAGAGGAGCAGGGGTAAGAGAGGAGCAGGGGTAAGAGAGGACCGGGGTGAGAGAGAGGAGCAGGGGTGAGAGAGAGGAGCAGGGGTGAGAGAGAGGAGCAGGGGTGAGAGAGGACCGGGGTAAGAGAGGACCGGGGTGAGAGAGAGGAGCAGGGGTGAGAGAGAGGAGCAGGGGTGAGAGAGAGGAGCAGGGGTAAGAGAGGAGCAGGGGTAAGAGAGGAGCAGGGGTAAGAGAGGAGCAGGGGTGAGAGAGAGAGGAGCAGGGGTAAGAGAGGACCGGGGTAAGAGAGAGGAGCAGGGGTGAGAGGACCGGGGTAAGAGAGAGAGGAGCAGGGGTAAGAGAGGACCGGGGTAAGAGAGGACCGGGGTAAGAGAGGAGCGGGGTAAGAGAGAGAGAGGAGCAGGGGTGAGAGAACCAGGGTGAGAGAGGCGCAGGGGTGAGAGAGAGAGGAGCAGGGGTAAGAGAGGACCGGGGTAAGAGAGGAGCGGGGTAAGAGAGAGAGAGGAGCAGGGGTGAGAGAACCAGGGTGAGAGAGGCGCAGGGGTAAGAGAGAGAGAGGAGCAGGGGTAAGAGAGGACCGGGGTGAGAGAGAGAGGAGCAGGGGTGAGAGAACCAGGGTAAGAGAGGACCGGGGTAAGAGAGAGAGAGGAGCAGGGGTAAGAGAGGACCGGGGTGAGAGAGGAGCAGGGGTGAGAGAGGAGCGGGGTAAGAGAGAGAGAGGAGCAGGGGTGAGAGAACCAGGGTGAGAGAGGCGCAGGGGTAAGAGAGAGAGAGGAGCAGGGGTGAGAGAACCAGGGTAAGAGAGGACCGGGGTAAGAGAGAGAGAGGAGCAGGGGTAAGAGAGGACCGGGGTGAGAGAGGAGCAGGGGTAAGAGAGGAGGGTTAGGGGGCCACGAGGCAGCGCGTGCAAATGGCCGTCGACCACGTGACTCGTCCTCGGTCCGCATCAGTTTCCTATTTAGTGAACGAGGAGTTTAAATCACATTTTACAACGAGCCTCGTTCAGTGATGAAGACTATGACCGTGACTGAGTCAGTGATGAAGACTGACTAGTCTCGGTTACCTGCGGCTCCTCACCTGAGCATCGGACCCTAACGGAGCAGCGAGCCTCGGTGTTCAGGTCACGTGGTGTCAGCACAGGAACTCAGTGGATTGACAGATATTTGAACATCATGACAACCGAGGCCGCTCAGGTGAGTTCAGGTGCATCTCTGATACTTTACGGGTCATTAAACTCTGGAGGCCCGCAGCCGCCTCCGGACCACGTGACGTGTCTTCGTGAAGCCACGTGTCGCCCTGGGCCCGCCATGAAGCTAGCTCATGCTAACTGCGCAGTTAACATTAGCACGCTAAGCGTCGTAGTAGAAAACCACCGCGTGTTTCCCCCGGTACACCGGCCCGATGCAGACACGGGGCGAGTGGCAGAACACGGAGCTCACAGGAGATAACAGGTAAAGTGCGGCTGGCCGCAGCCACATGGGCGGCTAACGGCTAACGGCTAGCGGCGGCAGGCCTTCAGCTGGAGGAGCGATAAACACACATGAAACACACATGAAACACCATGAAACACCATGAAACACACATGAAACACACATGAAACACACGGGCCTCCTGTAAGCGCAGAAAGAGCCTCTGCCAGGCCGGGCTCACCATGGCTCTCTGCAGCACGTCCGCTCCGCTGCGTCACTCCGGGGGAAAGACTGCTGCACCGCGCTCTGGCTCAGGGTCACGTGACTTAAATACCGTGGGATCAGCCAAGCATCGCGAGACTTGGCCGGGAAACATCCGGCTACGACATTAGAGTGAAATTAGTTATTTACGTATAGGGCTCTTGTAATTTCATCTTTTATTTATTTATTTAACACATAATATTATATGTATATATATATAGATAAAGTTGTTCAACACTGACGTTAACAAATAAATCAAACGGAGGACTTTTATACTTTTATACTTTTATTGGCACGTCATTTTAAGTCCTCCATACTAACCGACCATGCAGCAGTTCACTCGCTCCTTAAAACAATATATATAGATTAGTGCTGTGAAAAATAACGCGTTAACTCAGTTAATTAAATTACAGGTTTAACTAGTTATTTTCTTTTAACGCATGCGCAGAATGAGCTTCCAATCCGTCTGTTGTTGGTCGTCTCTCCAGCAGCATGTCATTCTGTCTCTAGTGTCGCGTTAACACGACTCCGATCTCCGTCTCGCGCGCCGCAGAGCTCGGATGCCGGCGTGTGCGCGCGCATCGGGACGAAAAAAAGTCACTTGCACCCCCCCCCCCCCCCCCCAGTGGTGTAGTGGTCCCTGGAGAAGTGGGTATACTCGCGCAAAGGAGAGTTGTTGACGGGGCACCAGCGGTGATTGAGAAGTGGGTATACGCTATGCTGACTGAAAAATAAGTGGGTATACGCCGGTATAGACTACACCACTGCCCCCCCCCCAATATGTCGATCGCCGCAGAGCTTCGATGCCTTCGTTGACGGGGGGGGGGGGGGGGGGGTGAAGATTCCCCCTGTTATAATAGGAGGGGAAACACTGGAGTTGATACGCGTGTCTTCTTGTCTGATCAATACGCAACTGTGAGGTGCGCGAATGGACCGAGCGGCCAGCTGCTGATCACTCACTCAACGGACAGACGGTGCGCGCGCAGCGCACGAACAATTTTTTTGGGAGCACCGAAGACCCATTTTGACCCAGGAAAAACCCTGAATGTATATATGGGATCAATCATGATTAATCCACAGAAACCTGTGATTAACCTGATTAAAAAATTTAATCGTTTCACAGCCCTAATATAGATATATGTCTTATATGGTTCATATATATATATATATAAACACACAGAAAGTACATATTACATAAATATCTCGAATATAATATATACAGAAAGTATGTATATATAAATATATATATGCAGGAAGTACATATTACATAATTATATGATATAATATGTACAGAAAGTATATATATATTTGAATATATATACTTATATTTATATATATACAGAAAGTATATTTTACATAAGTATAAACAGAAAGTATATGTTAATATATATATAATATGTACAGAAAGTATATATTAATATGTATATATAATATATACAGAAAGTATATATTAATATATATATAATATGTACAGAAAGTATATATAATATATACAGAAAGTATATATTAATATCTATATAATATGTACAGAAAGTATATATTAATATGTATATATAATATATACAGAAAGTATATATTAATATCTATATAATATGTACAGAAAGTATATATTAATATGTATATAGTACACAACGACATGGTTTATGAAAGCAGAACTCAATGAAGAGAAGCAGTAAGTGCAGAGCACGAGGAGCAGCTCCCCGGTGATGGCAGCATGCAGGTCGCGTGTGCGTCACGTCTCCTCGAGCAGCAGGCCGCGGAGCAACGGACGCGAGGAGCGGCGCCTCATGCCCCCATCGCGGCGCCCGGAGGCTGTAAAGCTCTGGAGGTCTCCAGGAGCCTCAGACATGAACCCGCCTCTGTTGGCCCCTCAGGGCGGCGGGCTGGTGATGACGCCCGCCGCCCTGAGGGCCCTTCAGTGTGGAGGGAAATGGCACCATTAAAATAAGCAGGATTCCAGAGTAAGATGTGTGTTTCCAGGAGGTGGAGGAGGACAGGAAGGAGCTGAGGGATCAACAGAGATATAAATACTGGGACAAGCTGACTCTCATCACACTGGACCAAGTGACCAACGCCGACACACACACACACACACACACACAGAGACACACAGAGACACACACACAGAGACACACACACAGAGACACACACACACACAGAGACACACACACAGAGACACAGAGACAGAGACACACACACAGAGACACACACACACACAGACACACACAGAGACACATACACACACACAGAGACAGAGACACACACACAGAGATACACACACACAGACACACACACGCAACCAACACCGACGCAGCACGTGAGTAACTTTCAGCTCCTCTCTCTCTCTGTGTCTCTCTCTCTGTCTCTCTCTCTCTCTCTCTGTGTCTCTCTCTCTGTCTCTCTCTCTCTGTGTCTCTCTCTCTGTCTCTCTGTCTCTCTCTCTCTCTGTCTGTCTCTCTCTCTGTGTCTCTCTGTCTCTGTCTGTCTCTCTCTCATCCTGTTGTTCGTCCTCTTATCTCTCATCAGTTGTTTCTTCCACGCCTTCTGACCTCTTTCCCACTAAGGAGACGTTTCCCTGTTCTCTGACTCACTGTGTGTGTGTCTCTGTGTGTGTGTCTCTGTGTGTGTCTCTGTGTGTGTCTCTGTGTGTGTCTCTGTGTGTGTGTCTCTGTGTGTGTCTCTGTGTGTCTCTGTGTGTCTCTGTGTGTGTGTGTGTCTCTGTGTGTGTGTCTCTGTGTGTCTCTGTGTGTGTGTGTCTCTGTGTGTGTGTCTCTGTGTGTGTCTCTGTGTGTGTGTGTGTCTCTGTGTGTGTGTGTCTCTGTGTGTGTCTCTGTGTGTCTCTGTGTGTGTGTGTGTCTGTGTGTGTCTCTGTGTGTCTCTGTGTGTGTGTGTGTCTGTGTGTGTGTGTCTCTGTGTGTGTCTCTGTGTGTGTCTCTGTGTGTGTCTCTGTGTCTGTGTGTGTGTGTGTCTCTGTGTGTGTGTGTCTCTGTGTGTGTCTCTGTGTGTGTGTGTGTCTCTGTGTGTGTGTCTCTGTGTGTGTCTCTGTCTGTGTGTGTGTCTGTGTCTGTGTGTGTGTGTGTCTCTGTGTGTGTCTCTGTGTGTGTGTGTGTGTGTGTGTGTCTCTGTGTGTGTGTGTGTCTCTGTGTGTGTCTCTGTGTGTGTGTGTGTGTTTGTGTGTGTGTCCAGGATGTGCAGAGCGCTGGGGGCCTGCTTGGCCGTGGCGTGCACGCTGCTGCTGCTGGCCGAGCTCTCCGAGGGCCACATCACCTTCTTCAGCCCGAAGGAGATGATGCTGATGAAGGCGAGCAACAAACACGTCAACATTACATGTCATTTAGCAGACGCTTTTATCCAAAGCGACTTACAATAAGTGCATCAACCTAGAGTACAAACCAAGAACAACAAGAACACAGGAAGCAACACTTCCTCAACTCAGTCGAACCACAAAAGCACCACAATAAGTGCCATCCCAGTGCCACTGAAATGCAAATCTGTGTTTTAATCCAGATATAGTCGGAAAAGGTGTGTTTTTAGTCTCAGGCGGAAGATGTAGAGACTTCCTGCTGTCCTGATGTCAGTGGGGAGCTCGTTCCACCACTGAGGAGCAGGACAGCAACAGTCTGGATGTAGAGTGATGAGCTCGAGGTGCAGGAGGCACAAGACGGTTGGCTGTTGCCGAGCGGAGCGAACGTGCCGGGGTGTACGGTGTGACCACATCCCGGATGTAGACGGGGCCCGATCCGGCTAGAGCACGGTACGCCAGAACCAGTGTTTTGAAGCGGATGCGAGCAGCCACCGGTAACCATGGAGAGAGCGGAGGAGCGGAGTGGTGTGGGGGGAGGAGCGGAGGCTGAAGACCAGCTGCTGCATTCTGGATGAGCTGCAGAGGTCAGATGGCCTTAGCGGGTAGACCAGCCAGGAGGGAGTTGCAGTAGTCGAGGCGTGAAATGACCAGAGCCTGGACCAGAACCTGGACCAGAGCCTGGACCAGAACCTGTGCCGCCTTCTGAGTAAGAAGAGGCCGTATTCTCCTGATGTTGTGCAGCATGTACCTACAGGAACGCGTCGTCACAGTGATGTTGGCCGTCAGGTTGACTGTCTAGTGTCACCCCGAGGTTCCTGGCAGTCAGGGTAGGGGCCAACACGGAGCTGGTGAAGGTGGTAGTCAGGTCATGGGTGGGGGAGCCTTTCCCTGAAGGAATAGTAGCTCGGTCTTGTCAGGGTTGATCTTCAGGTGGTGAGCAGACATCCACTGAGAGATGTCGGTCAGACAGGCAGAGATTTGCGCCGCCACCCGTGTTTCGGCCGGTGGAAGCGAGAAGATCAGTTGGGTGTCATCAGCATAGCTATGGTAGGAGAAGCCATGCAGACAGATGACAGAGCCGAGAAATTTTGTGTAAGAGCAGGGACCCAGGACGGAGCCTTGAGGAACCCCATAGTGAGAGAAGAGGAGCAGGACCCAGGACGAGCCTTGAGGAACCCCATAGTGAGAGGAAGAGGAGGGGACCCAGGACGGAGCCTTGAGGAACCCCATAGTGAGAGGAAGAGGAGGGACCCAGGACGGAGCCTTGAGGAACCCCATAGTGAGAGGAAGAGGAGGGACCCAGGACGGAGCCTTGAGGAACCCCATAGTGAGAGGAAGAGGAGGGACCCAGGACGGAGCCTTGAGGAACCCCATAGTGAGAGGAAGAGGAGGGACCCAGGACGGAGCCTTGAGGAACCCCATAGTGAGAGGAAGAGGAGGGACCCAGGACGGAGCCTTGAGGAACCCCATAGTGAGAGGAAGAGGAGGGACCCAGGACGGAGCCTTGAGGAACCCCATAGTGAGAGGAAGAGGAGGGACCCAGGACGGAGCCTTGAGGAACCCCATAGTGAGAGGAAGAGGAGGGACCCAGGACGGAGCCTTGAGGAACCCCATAGTGAGAGGAAGAGGAGGGACCCAGGACGGAGCCTTGAGGAACCCCATAGTGAGAGGAATAGGAGAGGGACCCAGGGACGGAGCCTTGAGGAACCCCATAGTGAGAGGAAGAGGAGGGACCCAGGACGGAGCCTTGAGGAACCCCATAGTGAGAGGAAGAGGAGGGACCCAGGACGGAGCCTTGAGGAACCCCATAGTGAGAGGAAGAGGAGGGACCCAGGACGGAGCCTTGAGGAACCCCATAGTGAGAGGAAGAGGAGGGACCCAGGACGGAGCCTTGAGGAACCCCATAGTGAGAGGAAGAGGAGGGACCCAGGACGGAGCCTTGAGGAACCCCATAGTGAGAGGAAGAGGAGGGACCCAGGACGGAGCCTTGAGGACCCCATAGTGAGAGGAAGAGGAGGGACCCAGGACGGAGCCTTGAGGAACCCCATAGTGAGAGGAAGAGGAGGGACCCAGGACGGAGCCTTGAGGAACCCCATAGTGAGAGGAAGAGGAGGGACCCAGGCGGAGCCTTGAGGACCCCATAGTGAGAGGAAGAGGAGGGACCCAGGACGGAGCCTTGAGGACCCCATAGTGAGAGGAAGAGGAGGGACCCAGATCCTTGAGGACCCCATAGTGAGAGGAAGAGGAGGGACCCAGGACGGTGCCTTGAGGAACCCCAGGTAGTGAGAGGAGAGAAGAGGGATCAGGATCTGGTGGTTCCTGAGGAAATGCTGCAGAAAGGTCTAAGAGGAGGGACAGAGGAGAGGCCTTGAGGGACCCAGGTGAGAGGATAAGGATAAGGACAGAGAGAGAGGCTGCTCTAGCAGAGTGAGGATAAGGACAGAGGAGAGAGGCTGCTCTAGCAGAGTGAAGGATAAGGACAGAGGAGAGAGGCTGCTCTAGCAGAGTGAAGGATAAGGACAGAGGACAGAGAGGATGCTCTAGCAGAGTGAAGGATAAGGACAGAGGAGAGAGAGGATGCTCTAGCAGAGTGAAGGATAAGGACAGAGGAGAGAGGATGCTCTAGCAGAGTGAAGGATAAGGACAGAGGAGAGAGAGGATGCTCTAGCAGAGTGAAGGATAAGGACAGAGGAGAGAGAGGCTGCTCTAGCAGAGTGAAGGACAGAGGAGAAAGGCTGCTCTAGCAGTGTGAAGCTGCTCAGCAAGGAGGCCAGTCTCTGTCGAGTGGCCTTGTCTCCAGACTGGTGAGGGTCAAGAAGGTCGTTACTGTGGAGACAGGAGGACACTTGGCTCAAGATAGCTCACTCCAGAGTTTTGGAGAGAAAAGGAAGAAGAGAGACCGGTCTGTAGTTGCTGACTCCAGACGGGTCGAGGTGGTTTCTTCAGGAGAGGGTTGACTCTCGCCTCCTTCAGAGGGAAACAGCCAGTTGAGAGGGAGCTGTTAATAAGATGGTGAGAGGTCAGAAGGTCAGGAGCAACAGCCTGGAGAATGGGAGACGGGCCGGGGTCAAGGGCGCAGGTGGTCGGTCAGCGGAGGTCACCAAGCTAAGAACTTGATTGGGAGACAGGGGGGTGAAAGAGGAAAGAGAGGGGGATGAAGAAGTTAGTGTTGGTGAGTTGATAGAAGATGGATTAGTAAAGGAGGAGCGGATGTCGTCTATCTTGTTTGTAAAGTAGTCGACAAAGTGGATCGGCAAAAGGGTGGAAGGAGGAGGGGGACAGGGGGGATCAAGGAGGTTGGAAAAGATAGAGAAGAGTTTTTTGGGGTTAGAGAAGGAAGACTGAATTTTGGTCAGGTAGAACGAGCTTTTGGCTGCAGAGATAGAGGTAGAGAATGAGGAAAGGAGAGATTGATAGAAGAGCAAGTCTTCCGCTTGATTCATTTTTCGCCATTTCCTTTCCACCGCTCGCAGGGTGGCTCTCTCGGCGCGCACCGAGTCCGACAACCACGGAGAGGAGAGGATTAAAGGACAAAGAGAATCAAGAGATGAAGACAGGGAAGAGAGGAGAGTGTCTGTGGCAGAGTTAGGCTGCATGAGTGAGAAGGAGCCAGTTGAGGGGAGAGCAGATAGGACAGAGGAGGCCAGGGAGGAGGACAGAGGAGGCCAGAGAGGAGGACAGAGGAGGCCAGAGAGGAGGGACAGAGGAGGCCAGAGAGGAGGGACAGAGGAGGCTAGAGAGGAGGGACAGAGGAGGCCAGAGAGGAGGGACAGAGGAGGCTAGAGAGGAGGGACAGAGGGTGCAAATGTTGCGCCGTACAGGGTGGGTTGTCAGTACCAGAGAGCGAGAGAGTAAGAGATGAAGAAGTGGTCAGAGACATGGAGAGGAGTCACAGTGAGGTTGGAGGTAGAGCAGCTTCTAGTGGACATGTAGTCAAGGCGGTAGCCGGCTTTGTGAGTGGGAGGGGAGGGACTGAGTGAGAGGTCAAAGGAAGACAGGAAGAGTCAGAGATCACATGACTTCTCTGTCTGGATGTTGAAGTCACCCAGAAGGATGAGCGGGGGGCCGTGTTCCGAGAAGTTCGACAGGAGGGCGTCTAGCTCTTCCAAGAAATCTCCCAAAGAACCAGGGGGTAGAGAACAACCATGTGTAGTTGAACCGGATGAGTAACCGTCACAGCATGGAACTCACAAGTCAGTGGGATAAAGAGTGGAAGCGGGTAGGGAGAGAAAACCATGTGGGTGAGAGGAGTAAACCTGTAGCTCCACCCCGACCAGAGGGTCTGGTGTGGCTGAAGGAGAAGGCCGAGGAGAGAGCAGGTAGACGTGTTCTCTGGTGTGATCCAGGTCTCAGTGAGAGCCAGGAAGTCAAGCGACTGCTCCATGGCAAAGAGATGAAACCGGCCTTGCGGTTGGCTGACTGACAGTTCCAGAGGCCTCCCGTGACAAGGTGCTGGGTGTGAGTAGAACGGGTAGGAAGGAGAACAGAGGAGGGGTTCCGGTACAGGAATGAACGAGTCCTATAGGAACTACGAGTAGAGATACGCACAGGTATGGAAAAGACACACATATTCACTAAATGGTGGAATACACAGGCACCACGAAGACTCCAACGTCTTTGCCCTATGACGCTACAGCTGACGCTAAAGACCCGATCCGGTTCTGAGCCCAGGTTGGTGCCAATTACCTCCAGCCGCGTTGACACCGCCCCTTGCTCGTTGGTATTCAAATGACACTCAATTGAAACCAGGTGATGAGCGCTCGTCCAATCAGTGAAGATTCAGGTGTCAGTAATCAGGACACACCTCTCTACCAAAACAAATCCTAAAACAGGACAGACCAACAATCCAGCAGCTCCAAACAACAAATACAACAGTAACTCAGCAGATAAACTAATCTAAAGAAGACACTGAGCAGGATCCAAGTAGTCAGTAGTCTCGCCTCACAGGTAGAAAATGCACCATCGCACTAAGACAACAACAACAACAAGATGTGAACACAACACACACAGGAGTCAACATCGCACTAAGACAACAACAACAAGAGGGAACACAACACACACAGGAGTCAACATCGCACTAAGACAACAACAACAAGAGGGAACACAACACACACAGGAGTCAACATCGCACTAAGACAACAACAACAAGAGGGAACACAACACACACAGGAGTCAACATCGCACTAAGACAACAACAATAAGAGGGAACACAACACACACAGGAGTCAACATCGCACTAAGACAACAACAACAAGAGGGAACACAACACACACAGGAGTCAACATCGCACTAAGACAACAACAATAAGAGGAACACAACACACACAGGAGTCAACATCGCACTAAGACAACAACAACAAGAGGGAACACAACACACACAGGAGTCAACATCGCACTAAGACAACAACAATAAGAGGGAACACAACACACACAGGAGTCAACATCGCACTAAGACAACAACAACAAGAGGGAACACAACACACACAGGAGTCAACATCGCACTAAGACAACAACAATAAGAGGGAACACAACACACACAGCAGTCAACATCGCACTAAGACAACAACAACAAGAGGGAACACAACACACACAGGAGTCCTTCTTTAAATGCCACCATGTCACCTCCTGAGCTCCTGACGGGTTTTAGATGTGAGGGAAAGACAAAGGTCAAGAGGTCAAGAGGTCAAGTGCAGGTTGCTCAGGATGAGGCTCAGGAAACCAATAAGTCTATTGATCAGGGATCCATACTCATGACGATACGTCTATTGATCCATACTCATGACATCAGTGTTCATGTTCACAGGAGAGAAAAGACATGGAGCCTCGATCGGAGGACGGACAGTTTGAAGAGGTCACAGGTCAACAGCTTCCTCGACTGGAGAGGGGAGGAAACCCTGTGAGACACACACACACACACACACACACACACACACACACACACACACACACACACACACACACACTCTCTCTCTCTGTCTCTCGCCAGGGCAGTCTGGCTCTGCAACATCAGAGCCAGACAACAACCTGATTTTTTAAAACACTTTATTTTTAAAGAAACGGTGTAAAGGCTAAGAAAATGTAAATAAAGTGTTTTTCAAAAATCAAAAAATCTCTGTCTCTCTCTCTCTGTCTCTCTCTCTCTGTCTCTCTCTCTCACTCTCTCTGTCTCTCTCACTCTCTGTCTCTCTCTCTCTCTCTCTCTCTGTCTCTCTGTGCTCCAGGATCAAACCGTGGAGATCGCTGTGCGTCTTTCCCCCAAGCAGCTGGACCACGTGACTCCGGTGCTTGAAGAGATTCTCCATGAGATCGAGCAGGAACTTGAGAAAGGTAAAAATGTTTGAGTGACACGTTTATATATTTAAAAATATATTTAGATTTGTATATATTTATTTTAAAAAAACTATATATATATAGTTAATATATATACATGTTTTCATATATATAAAATATATATCAACTTTTTTTAGATATAAAATGTATATATATATTTAGTGAATATATGTATAGATCGAAAATACATATTTATATTTTATATATATATAAATATATATTTATAGATATGTCTAATATATATTTATTAAAAGATAAATGTTTTTATAGATATAAAATATATATAAACGTTGTTATTATATATATAAAATATTAATATATATTTAATATATGTAGATATAAAATACATATTTATATTTTTTATAAATATACATTTATTTATAGATAAATAAATACATATACATAGATATAAAACATGTCTAAAAAGAAGCATCTCTGCAGACACGCTTGTTTCTTGCTGTATTTATTGAGAGGATCAGCAGACGAACAAGTGATCTACGATTCAAACCTCCTGTGACTGTTTTTAAACTCTCTGCAGCCAAATAGCTTGAAGACACCAGGAGACGAACTGCTGGACAAACTGTGAAGCAACGAGGCTCCAATGACTGTGTGTTAAAGAATCAATAAAGCAAGTGATCGGGTCCCATGGCGTGTCTCTGCAGCCGCTGGTGAAGTCACGCTCTGAGGAGATCCTCACTGGCTGCAGACGCTCCTCTGCTGGGGACACCTGGGTCACACATGTGCACTCAAGGGCAACAGGAAGTGGAATTGGAGCGCTTCCTGTTGCCACGCCTCGTTCTCCCGATAGTGCGCTCAGAGCGTCGACGTCAGCCTCTCGCTGACCTCGAAGTCCTTGACCCCGAGGGCGGCGTCTCGAGCGAGAGGCGAGGGCAGCGCCAGGCTGCAGTCGCTGTCACAGTACTTCCCCGTGACTCCGCCCATCTCCTCCGACACGCAGCAGTAGATCGGGCTGGCTGCCCCCTGCTCTGCAGACTGGGGGGTTACAGACACACGTTACAGACACGCTACAGACACGCTACAGACACGCGCTACAGACACACGCTACAGACACGCTACAGACACACGCTACAGACACACGCTACAGACACACGCTACAAACACACGCTACAGACACGTTACAGATGACACGCTACAGACACACGCTACAGACACACGTTACAGACACGCTACAGACACGCGCTACAGACACACACTACAGACACACGCTACAAACACATGCTACAGACACGTTACAGACGACACACTACAGACACACGCTACAGACACACGCTACAGACACATGCTACAGACACATGTTACAGACACACGCTACAGACACACGTTACAGACACTCGCTACAGATACACGCTACAGACACACTACAGACACACGCTACAGACACACTACAGATACATGCTACAGACACACACTACAGACACACACTACAGACACGCAACAGACACGCTACAGACACACGTTACAGACACACTACAGACACGCACTACAGACACGTTACAGACACACGCTACAGACACACACTACAGACACACGACAGACACATTACAGACACACGCTACATACACACTACATACACATTACAGACATGCGCTACAGACACACTACAGACACAAGCTACATACACACGTTACAGACACGCGCTACAGACACATGCTACAGACACGCTACAGACACATGCTACAGACACATGTTACAGACATGCTACAGACACATGCTACAGACACATGTTACAGACACACACTACAGACACACGCTACAGACACACACTTCAGACACACTACAGACACACTACATACACGCGCTACAGACACATGTTACATACATGCTACAGACACATGTTACAGACATGCTACAGACACATGCTACAGACACATGTTACAGACATGCTACAGACACATGCTACAGACACACACTTCAGACACACTACAGACACACTACAGACACGCTACAGACACGTTACAGACACACACTACAGACACACACTTCAGACACACTACAGACACGCTACAGACACGTTACAGACACACGCTTCAGACACACTACAGACACACTACATACACACGCTACAGACACACACTACAGACACACACTACATACACACGTTACAGACACTCGCTACAGACACACTACAGACACACACTACAGACACATGTTACAGACACGCTACAGACATGCTACAGACACACACTACAGACACACGCTACATACACACGCACAGACACACGCTACAGACACACGTTACAGACACACGTTACAGACACGTTACAGACACGCTACAGACACACGCTACAGACATGTTACAGACACACGCTACAGACACGCGCTACAGACACACGCTACATACACGCTACAGACACATGTTACAGACACACACTACAGACACACGTTACAGACACTCGCTACAGACACACTACAGACACACACTACAGACACATGTTACAGACACGCTACAGACATGCTACAGACACACACTACAGACACACGCTACATACACACGCTACAGACACACGCTACAGACACACGTTACAGACACACGTTACATACACGTTACATACACGCTACAGACACGCTACAGACACACATTACAGACATGTTACAGACACACGCTACAGACATGCGCTACAGACACACACTACATACACGCTACAGACACATGTTACAGACACACGCTACAGACACACGTTACAGACACTCGCTACAGATACACGCTACAGACACACTACAGACACACACTACAGACACACTACAGATACATGCTACAGACACACTACAGATACACACTACAGACACACACTACAGACACACACTACAGACACACAACAGACACGCTGCAGACACACGTTACAGACACACTACAGACACACACTACAGACATGTTACAGACACACACTACAGACACACGACAGACACATTACAGACACACGCTACATACACACTACATACACATTACAGACACGCGCTACAGACACACTACAGACACACGCTACAGACACTACAGACACAAGCTACAGACACAGGCTACAGACACGCTACAGACACATGCTACAGACACATGCTACAGACATGCTACAGACACACGCTACAGACACATGTTACATACACACACTACAGACACACGCTACAGACACACACTTCAGACACACTACAGACACACTACATACACGCGCTACAGACACACGCTACAGACACGCAACAGACACGTTACAGACACACGCTACAGACACTCGCTACATACACATGCTACAGACACACGCTACAGACACACGCTACAGACACATGTTACAGACATGCTACAGACATGCTACATACACATGTTACAGACACACACTACAGACACACGCTACATACACACGCTAAATACACGCGCTACAGACACACGCTACAGACACACGCTACAGACACACGTTTCAGACACGCTACAGACACATGTTTCAGACACGCTACAGACACACGTTACAGACACGCTACAGACACGCTACAGATACGCTACAGACACACGCTACAGACATGTTACAGACACACGCTACAGACACGCTACATACACGCTACAGACACTTGTTACAGACACGCGCTACAGACACACGCTACAGACATGCTACAGACACACGTTACAGACACTCGCTACAGATACACGCTACAGACACACGCTACAGACACACATTAGACACATGCTACAGACACACTACAGACACACACTACAGACACACATTACAGACACGCTACAGACACGCTACATACACACACTACAGACACACGTTACAGACATGCAACATACATGCTACAGACACACTACAGACACGCACTACAGACACGCTACATACACACGCTACAGACACACGCTACAGACACACAACATACACATTACAGACACACTACAGACACACGGTACAGACACACGCTACATACACACTACAGACACGCACTACAGACACGCGCTACAGACACACTACAGACACAAGCTACAGACACACGCTACAGACACACTACATACACATTACAGACACAAGCTACAGACACATGCTACAGACACACGCTACAGACACACGCTATAGACACACTACATACACATTACAGACATGCACTACAGACACACGCTACAGACACACGCTACAGACACACGCTACAGACACACGTTACACACACACGCTACAGACACACGTTACAGACACACGTTACAGACACACACTACAGACACACATTACAGACACACGTTACAGACACACGCAACAGACACACTACAGACACACGTTACAGACACACGTTACAGACACACGTTACAGACACATGTTACAGACACACGCTACAGACACACACTACAGACACACGTTACAGACACACGCTACAGACACACGTTATTGATTACAGACGTTACTCTTGTTACAAGACAAACACACAAGTGATCAAAATAATGAAAAGTTACGGACCAAAAGTTAAATCACCATTGTGTGCAGCTCTTCTTATGCTTTTCATCTGATGTGGATGTAAACACAACAACAACAACAACAACACCCAGACATGCCTTGGCTGGGCAGCACAGAGGATTCCTGAGGACAAGATGTGTTTGTGCCAGCTTGTACATTTAGTTCTTGAGGTCAGATGTGCCGTGATGAGCGCCGCGTGTTCTGCTGGCTGCACATGGAGCTCCTGTTCTCACAACGTCTCCCAGGAAACCGTCACAGTTCACTCAGCTGCTGCATGGTCATGATCTCAGGCGTTCCCAAATGGATGACATTGAAAGTTGTTGAGTTTTATCTGGGACCAACCGGACGGCCTCGGGCCTTTATGAAGCAAGAGAAGTGTCATGGCAGCCATAGGGATGGAGGAGGGTCCTGATCACATGACAGTGTTACATCATATACACAGATTATAAAGTCAATGCAGCGGCTCACCTTGAAGAAGAAGAATCCAACCAGCTTGAAAATGAACCGTAACGGAAGCGAATAATGTCTCAAGACGTCAGTCATCACGACACCGGGGTGGACCGAGTTAGCTGTGACACCTGCACACACACACAGACACACACACTATTAATGATCTAGGTCATTTCTGGGTGTAAATGAGGTTACAATGTGCTTTTTAATCGAGCGTCTGGTGACACATGCTCACAGTATTTTAAACGTGTTCAGCTTATTCAACGTGAAACATTGTGGGAAGACACTTGTTGAACACTTGTGTCTCGGTTCTTTTGGAGGAGGCAGAATATGCTGAAGACGAGCGGTGACGTCATCGTCGTAACTGATTCAATGAAGTGAGCACTGCAGCCGTGATGTTGGTGACCTGTTAACCGGAGGCCTGAGAACATCATGTGCAGGACACCAACATAAATACCTGAACTTCTGTTAAACATCTACAAACAAGCAGCTGCAGGTAGGGATGGGTATCATTAGTGTTGTTCCTGATGCCGGTGCTAAACCGGCACTTTTAAAACGATGCCGGTGCCCAAACGGTGCCTGAACCGATGCTTAAAAAAAGAAGCACAAAACAACGATTGACAATGACGACATGAAAAACCTCTTCGGCCAGATTCCCTGTAAACGCCGTTCTCATGGATTATTGACAACAAACAGATATCAGATTGGCTACGGGCTACGAGCTATGAGCTACGAACTACAGTCTACGAGCTATGAGCTACGGGCTACGAGCTACAAGCTACGGGCTATGAGCTACGAACTACAATCTACGAGCTACGAGCGACGAGCTATGAACTATGAGCTATGAGCTACGAGCTACGGGCTACAATCTACGAGCTATGAGCTACGAGCTACGAACTACAGTCTACGAGCTATGAGCTACGGGCTACGAGCTACAAACTACAATCTACGAGCTATGAACTATGAGCTACGAGCTATGAGCTACGGGCTACAATCTACGATCTATGAGCTACGGGCTACGAGCTACGAGCTACGAACTACACTCTACGAGCTATGAGCTACGGGCTACGAACTACGAGCTACGGGCTACGAACTACAATCTACGAGCTATGAGCTACGAGCTACGGGCTACGAACTACAATCTACGAGCTACGAGCTACAATCTATGAGCTATGAGCTACGAACTACACTCTACGAGCTATGAGCTACTGGCTACGAGCTATGAGCTACGGGCTACGAGCTAGAAGCTACGAACTATGGGCTACGAGCTACGGGCTACGAGCTACGAACTACACTCTACGAGCTACGAACTACGGACTACGAGCTATGAGCTACGAACTACGAACTACGGGCTACGAGCTACGGGCTACAAGCTACGAACTACGAGCTACGAACTATGGGCTACGAGCTACGGGCTACGAGCTGAGAGCTACAAGCTACGAGCTACGAGCTATGGGCTACGGGCTACAGGCTACGAGCTAAAAAACTGAGAGCTACGAGCTACTGGCTTTTTTTCCTTTCAATTTCAATCGGCTCAGGCACCGAAGGAAAGAAACCGACATGAGTGTTGGGTTCGGTCCGGTGGACACCGGTCGTATAGGAACCGGTTTCCGGTACCCGACCCTCGCCGTAGCCCACCTGTCCCTTCCAGCCGGCGTGCGAACTCCTTGGTACAGATGACGTTGTGCAGCTTGGTGTGGTTGTAGATGTTGTCCATGTGGTGCGTGAGGTTCTCGCCACGGAAATGAGAGAAGTCCACTTGACCCTTCTTGTGGTTGACCGAGGCGAGGGTGACGATGCGCGCTGGAGCCGAGCGCTTCATCAGGTCTGCAGAGATTCAAGTGAAGTCAGTGATGAGCTACAGGTGATCACATGACCACCACACACCTGCTGGACCACAGGAACGTACCCAGCAGCAGGTTGGTGAGGAGGAACGGTCCCAGGTGGTTGGTGACAAAGGAAACCTCCAACCCATCTTTGGTTATCTGTTTGGGTAAACCTGGGAACGGATTGGACCAATGAGGGACACACTACAGGTAGGAGTCGCTCACAGAGAGGGTCTGTGAAGAGAACCTCAGGTGGTCTATGAGGACATCATCCATCCATCCAGTCATCCAGTCATCTATCCAGTCATCCATCCATCCAGTCATCCATCCAGTCATCCATTCATCCAGTCATCCATCCATCCATCCATCCAGTCATCCATCCAGTCATCTATCCAGTCATCCATCCAGTCATCCATCCAGTCATCCATCCATCCAGTCATCCATCCAGTCATCCATCCATCCATCCAGTCATCAAGTCATCCATCCAGTCATCCATCCACCCATCCATCCACCCATCCATCCACCCATCCATCCATCCATCCTGTCGTGAACTAGACCCTGAGATACTTGATCTCCTTCTCTTGGGGCTCTCTGTCCCCACCTGGAGGATCAGTCCACCGGTTCCCTCAGACCACCAGGGCCTCAGATGTGGAGGTGCTGACTCTCATCCCCAACCCTGACCTGCTCCCCCCCCCAGCTGTGCCTGGACATCCTGTCCATGACCAGTACCAACAGGACCGGTGATGAAGGGCAGATCTGGTGAGGCCCACACCACGGGGACCGGGTCTGACTCAATGCAGAGAATACAAACACAGCTCTTACTGCAGGTCTACAGAGACCAGGTGGCCCAGAGCAACGAGTCCAGAACCCCATACTCCTGCAGCACCCCCAACAAACCCTAGGGACCCGGTCGAAAGCCTTCTCCAAGTCCACAAGCACACTGGTTGGGCTCCCAGGACCCCTCCAGTAGTATTGGAGGGTAAAGAGCTGGTTTCACGACCGGGACGGGGTCCACACTGCTGGTCTAGAGTCTGAGGTTCCACCAACTGTCAGAGCCTCCTTTCCAGGCGGCGTGCCTTCCAGGACCCCTCACAGGACCCCTCACAGGACCCCTCACAGGACCCCTCCCAGGACCCCTCCCACCGACTCCAAGAAGGCCGGATACTCTGAAATGCTGTTTGGTGCATGAGCACAAACAGCAGTCAGAGTCTTACTCCCCAACCCGGAGGCTCAGGGAGGAGACCCTCTGGTCCTGACCCTCTGGTCCTCTGACCCTCTGGTCCCCTGACCCTCTGGTCCCCTGACTCTCTGGTCCTGACCCTCTGGTCCTGACCTTCTGGTCCTGACCTTCTGGTCCTGACCCTCTGGTCCTCTGACCCTCTGGTCCCCTGACCCTCTGGTCCTCTGACCCTCTGGTCCTCTGACCCTCTGGTCCCCTGACCCTCTGGTCCTCTGACCCTCTGGTCCTCTGACCCTCTGGTCCTCTCACCCTCTGGTCCTCTGACCCTCTGGAGCGTTGTGAGGATCCCACTCCCATCCAGAGCTTCTCACCCTGGGCAACTCCAGAAAAGGACAAAGTCCAACCTTCTCCAGGAGCTTGGTTCCAGAGCCAGTGCTCTGTGTGGAGGTGAGCCCAACTATATCTAGATGGTACCACTCCACCTGCTGCACCAGCTCCACCTGCTGCACCAGCTCCACCTCCTCCACCAGCTCTGACTCCTTCCCCGCTAGCGAGGTGACGCTCCACGTCCCTAGAGCTCGTCTATGCTGCCGACGATCGGCTTGCCCAGACCCCCTACCCGGCCTCCTACACGACCTGGTGCTGGTCCCTGTGGGTGGTGGGTCCACATGGTTGCTGCTCTATCTCATTTCTTCGGGCTGAGCCCGACCAGGCCCCATAAGCGAAGGCCCGGCCACCAGATGCTTGCCGACGAGCTCCCCTCCTGGGTCTGGCTCAGGGACCGTGTCCCCATCGGGGTCCAGGTGAGGTAGCTGAAGACATGAGTTAAAGAGTGTGTAGAAAGCCTGAGGCATGACCTGAACTAGTCCTTCATCCACTGGTTGCTTCTGGGGTTAACTCTGGTTCAGTAAACACAAATCCAACCATTTCTGCTGCGTGTGCATCATCACCTGAAACTCCCGCATTGTTGACGAGGATGTGGAGATGTTTCTCCTCTGCTAGGATCCTCTTTGCAAAAGCCCTGACGGAGTCCAGAGAAGACAGGTCCACCAGGCGCAGGTGGATGTCGGCGTTTCCGGTCTTGTCCCTGATCTCCTTTAGGGCCGCTGAGCCGCGGGCTTCGCTCCGACAGGCCAGGATAACACGAGCCCCCCGACGGGCGAAGTCCAAGGCGATGCACTTCCCGATCCCTACGCACGAGGAGGAGAGGCGTGGGATCAGAACTTCATTGTGGATCAGTAATGAACCTCAGAACCTCATTGTGGATCAGTAATGAACCTCAGAACCTCATTGTGGATCAGTAATGAACCTCAGAACCTCATTGTGGATCAGTAATGAAGCTCAGAACTTCATTGTGGATCAGTAATGAACCTCAGAACCTCATTGTGGATCAGTAATGAAGCTCAGAACTTCATTGTGGATCAGTAATGAAGCTCAGAACCTCATTGTGGATCAGTAATGAAGCTCAGAACCTCATTGTGGATCAGTAATGAAGCTCAGAACTTCATTGTGGATCAGTAATGAAGCTCAGAACCTCATTGTGGATCAGTAATGAACCTCAGAACTTCATTGTGGATCAGTAATGAACCTCAGAACCTCATTGTGGATCAGTAATGAACCTCAGAACCTCATTATGGATCAGTAATAAACCTCAGAACCTCATTGTGGATCAGTAATGAAGCTCAGAACCTCATTGTGGATCAGTAATGAACCTCAGAACTTCATTGTGGATCAGTAATGAAGCTCAGAACCTCATTGTGGATCAGTAATGAAGCTCAGAACCTCATTGTGGATCAGTAATGAAGCTCAGAACTTCATTGTGGATCAGTAATGAACCTCAGAACCTCATTGTGGATCAGTAATGAAGCTCAGAACCTCATTGTGGATCAGTAATGAACCTCAGAACTTCATTGTGGATCAGTAATGAAGCTCAGAACCTCATTGTGGATCAGTAATGAACCTCAGCTGTCCGCCTCATGATCATGAACAATAATTCTGGTGACTGATCCAACTGTTATTGGTTAAATTCCTTCTGAATGTGCTGCTGGGTTCTTTGAAACATTGATTTCAGTTGTTAGTTAATCTGTAACCGGAGTAGCGAGGTTACAGTTTGTTTACATTCCACGAGGTTATGATCTGTTCTGGTGGTTCTGGTTGTTGTGGGAGCTCTTCCTTCCTCTCCAATGTGGGTGGGAACGTTGGAGAGGAAGCAAGAAGCCGTCACAAAGGAACCCTGCTGCTTTGTGGGTGTTGTTGGACTTCGAGACTTCATGTTCATGAAGACTAATGTCTCATGCACAATGTGAAGTCTCTCTGGCCTTCAGGCCGCCACTCGTATCAACCTCGTTATCAGTGAGCAGCCCGTGAACCCAATATGTAACTCAGCTCACTCACAACCCTGAAGCTCCAGGTCCAAGAGTCAAGGTCAGAGACCAGGAGAGCAAGGACAGAGCCTCGGATTCTATTGTCTTTCTACCCTTTGAGTAAAGTCTATTGACTTTCTACCCTTTGAGTAAAGTCTATTGTCTTTCTACTCTTTGAGTAAAGTCTATTGACTTTCTACCCTTTGAGTAAAGTCTATTGTCTTTCTACCCTTTGAGTAAAGTCTATTGACTTTCTACCCTTTGAGTAAAGTCTATTGACTTTCTACCCTTTGAGTAAAGTCTATTGTCTTTCTACCCTTTAAATAAAGTCTATTGTCTTTCTACTCTTTGAGTAAAGTCTATTGTCTTTCTACCCTTTGAGTAAAGTCTATTGACTTTCTACCCTTTGAGTAAAGTCTATTGTCTTTCTACCCTTTGAGTAAAGTCTATTGACTTTCTACCCTTTGAGTAAAGTCTATTGACTTTCTACCCTTTGAGTAAAGTCTCTTGTCTTTCTACTCTTTGAGTAAAGTCTATTGACTTTCTACCCTTTGAGTAAAGTCTATTGTCTTTCTACCCTTTGAGTAAAGTCTATTGTCTTTCTACCCTTTGAGTAAAGTCTATTGACTTTCTACCCTTTGAGTAAAGTCTATTGGCTTTCTACCCTTTGAGTAAAGTCTATTGACTTTCTATCCTTTGAGTAAAGTCTATTGTCTTTCTACCCTTTAAATAAAGTCTATTGTCTTTCTACTCTTTGAGTAAAGTCTCTTGTCTTTCTACTCTTTGAGTAAAGTCTATTGTCTTTCTACCCTTTGAGTAAAGTCTATTGTCTTTCTACCCTTTAAATAAAGTCTATTGTCTTTCTACTCTTTGAGTAAAGTCTCTTGTCTTTCTACTCTTTGAGTAAAGTCTATTGTCTTTCTACCCTTTGAGTAAAGTCTATTGTCTTTCTACCCTTTAAATAAAGTCTATTGTCTTTCTACCCTTTGAGTAAAGTCTATTGTCTTTCTACTCTTTGAGTAAAGTCTATTGTCTTTCTACTCTGAGTAAAGTCTATTGTCTTTCTACTCTGAGTAAAGTCTATTGTCTTTCTACCTTTTGAGTAAAGTCTATTGTCTTTCTACTCTTTGAGTAAAGTCTATTGTCTTTCTACTCTGAGTAAAGTCTATTGTCTTTCTACTCTTTGAGTAAAGTCTATTGTCTTTCTACCCTTTAAATAAAGTCTATTGTCTTTCTACCCTTTGAGTAAAGTCTATTGTCTTTCTACTCTTTGAGTAAAGTCTATTGTCTTTCTACCCTTTGAGTAAAGTCTATTGTCTTTCTACCCTTTAAATAAAGTCTATTGTCTTTCTACTCTTTGAGTAAAGTCTCTTGTCTTTCTACTCTTTGAGTAAAGTCTATTGTCTTTCTACCCTTTGAGTAAAGTCTATTGTCTTTCTACCCTTTAAATAAAGTCTATTGTCTTTCTACCCTTTGAGTAAAGTCTATTGTCTTTCTACTCTGAGTAAAGTCTATTGTCTTTCTACTCTTTGAGTAAAGTCTATTGTCTTTCTACCCTTTGAGTAAAGTCTATTGTCTTTCTACTCTTTGAGTAAAGTCTATTGTCTTTCTACTCTTTGAGTAAAGTCTATTGTCTTTCTACCCTTTGAGTAAAGTCTCTTGTCTTTCTACTCTTTGAGTAAAGTCTATTGTCTTTCTACTCTTTGAGTAAAGTCTATTGTCTTTCTACTCTTTGAGTAAAGTCTATTGTCTTTCTACTCTTTGAGTAAAGTCTATTGTCTTTCTACTCTTTGAGTAAAGTCTCTTGTCTTTCTACCCTTTGAGTAAAGTCTATTGTCTTTCTACCCTTTGAGTAAAGTCTATTGTCTTTCTACCCTTTGAGTAAAGTCTATTGTCTTTCTACTCTTTGAGTAAAGTCTATTGTCTTTCTACTCTTCTTAATTAAACAATGTGAAACATGATGTTGATATTTTAAGGAGGGAAATGACCAACATGTTCAATGGAGGCCAAAAGAAATGAAGAACACGAGAACGAAGTTCATACATTAGATATTAAACTAAACTAAACTTTACCCTTTAGATATTAAAGTGAACTAAATGTTATACATTAGATATTAAACTTGGACATTAGATATTAAACTTGAACATTAGATATTAAACTTGGACATTAGATATTAAACTTGAACATTAGATATTAAACTTGGACATTAGATCTTAAACTTGGACATTAGATATTAAACTTGGACATTAGATATTAAACTTGGACATTAGATATAAAATTTGAACATTAGATATTAAACTTGGACATTAGATATTAAACTTGAACATTAGATATTAAACTTGGACATTAGATCTTAAACTTGGACATTAGATCTTAAACTTGGACATTAGATCTTAAACTTGGACATTAGATCTTAAACTTGGACATTAGATCTTAAACTTGAACATTAGATATTAAACTTGGACATTAGATCTTAAACTTGAACATTAGATATTAAACTTGGACATTAGATCTTAAACTTGGACTTTAGATCTTAAACTTGGACATTAGATCTTAAACTTGGACATTAGATATTAAACTTGAACATTAGATATTAAACTTGGACATTAGATATTAAACTTGAACATTAGATATTAAACTTGGACATTAGATATTAAACTTGAACATTAGATATTAAACTTGGACATTAGATCTTAAACTTGGACATTAGATATTAAACTTGGACATTAGATATTAAACTTGGACATTAGATATTAAACTTGAACATTAGATATTAAACTTGAACATTAGATATTAAACTTGGACATTAGATCTTAAACTTGAACATTAGATATTAAACTTGGACATTAGATCTTAAACTTGGACATTAGATATTAAACTTGGACATTAGATCTTAAACTTGGACATTAGATATTAAACTTGGACATTAGATATTAAACTTGGACATGAGATCTTAAACTTGAACATTAGATATTAAACTTGGACATTAGATCTTAAACTTGGACATTAGATCTTAAACTTGGACATTAGATATTAAACTTGGACATTAGATCTTAAACTTGGACATTAGATCTTAAACTTGGACATTAGATATTAAACTTGGACATTAGATATTAAACTTGAACATTAGATATTAAACTTGGACATTAGATATTAAACTTGGACATTAGATATTAAACTTGAACATTAGATATTAAACTTGGACATTAGATATTAAACTTGGACATTAGATCTTAAACTTGGACATTAGATATTAAACTTGGACATTAGATATTAAACTTGAACATTAGATATTAAACTTGAACATTAGATATTAAACTTGGACATTAGATCTTAAACTTGGACATTAGATCTTAAACTTGGACATTAGATCTTAAACTTGGACATTAGATCTTAAACTTGGACATTAGATATTAAACTTGGACATTAGATCTTAAACTTGGACATTAGATCTTAAACTTGGACATTAGATATTAAACTTGAACATTAGATATTAAAGTTGGACATTAGATCTTAAACTTGAACATTAGATCTTAAACTTGGACATTAGATCTTAAACTTGGACATTAGATATTAAACTTGGACATTAGATATTAAACTTGAACGTTAGATATTAAACTTGGACATTAGATATTAAACTTGAACATTAGATATTAAACTTGGACATTAGATCTTAAACTTGGACATTAGATCTTAAACTTGGTCATTAGATCTTAAACTTGGAAATTAGATATTAAACTTGGACATTAGATATTAAACTTGAACATTATATATTAAACTTGGACATTAGATATTAAACTTGGACATTAGATATTAAACTTGGACATTAGATATTAAACTTGAACATTAGATATTAAACTTGGACATTAGATCTTAAACTTGGACATTAGATATTAAACTTGGACATTAGATATTAAACTTGGACATTAGATATTAAACTTGAACATTAGATATTAATCTTGGACATTAGATATTAAACTTGAACATTAGATATTAAACTTGGACATTAGATCTTAAACTTGGACATTAGATCTTAAACTTGGACATTAGATCTTAAACTTGAACATTAGATATTAAACTTGGACATTAGATCTTAAACTTGGACATTAGATATTAAACTTGGACATTAGATCTTAAACTTGGACATTAGATATTAAACTTGGACATGAGATCTTAAACTTGGACATTAGATATTAAACTTGGACATGAGATCTTAAACTTGAACATTAGATATTAAACTTGGACATTAGATCTTAAACTTGGACATTAGATTTTAAACTTGGACATTAGATATTAAACTTGGACATTAGATCTTAAACTTGGACATTAGATCTTAAACTTGGACATTAGATATTACACTTGGACATTAGATCTTAAACTTGGACATTAGATATTAAACTTGGACATTAGATCTTAAACTTGGACATTAGATATTAAACTTGGACATGAGATCTTAAACTTGGACATTAGATATTAAACTTGGACATGAGATCTTAAACTTGAACATTAGATATTAAACTTGGACATTAGATCTTAAACTTGGACATTAGATCTTAAACTTGGACATTAGATATTAAACTTGGACATTAGATCTTAAACTTGGACATTAGATCTTAAACTTGGACATTAGATATTAAACTTGGACATTAGATCTTAAACTTGGACATTAGATATTAAACTTGAACATTAGATATTAAACTTGGACATTAGATCTTAAACTTGGACATTAGATATTAAACTTGGACATTAGATCTTAAACTTGGACATTAGATCTTAAACTTGGACATTAGATATTAAACTTGGACATTAGATCTTAAACTTGGACATTAGATATTAAACTTGGACATGAGATCTTAAACTTGGACATTAGATCTTAAACTTGGACATTAGATCTTAAACTTGGACATTAGATATTAAACTTGGACATTAGATCTTAAACTTGGACATTAGATATTAAACTTGAACATTAGATATTAAACTTGGACATTAGATCTTAAACTTGGACATTAGATATTAAACTTGGACATTAGATATTAAACTTGAACATTAGATATTAAACTTGGACATTAGATATTAAACTTGGACATTAGATATTAAACTTGAACATTAGATATTAAACTTGGACATTAGATATTAAACTTGAACATTAGATATTAAACTTGGACATTAGATATTAAACTTGGACATTAGATATTAAACTTGGACATTAGATATTAAACTTGAACATTAGATATTAATCTTGGACATTAGATATTAAACTTGAACATTAGATATTAAACTTGGACATTAGATCTTAACTTGGACATTAGATCTTAAACTTGAACATTAGATATTAAACTTGGACATTAGATCTTAAACTTGGACATTAGATCTTAAACTTGGACATTAGATCTTAAACTTGGACATTAGATATTAAACTTGAACATTAGATATTAAACTTGGACATTAGATATTAAACTTGGACATTAGATCTTAAACTTGGACATTAGATATTAAACTTGGACATGAGATCTTAAACTTGGACATTAGATCTTAAACTTGGACATTAGATATTAAACTTGGACATTAGATCTTAAACTTGGACATTAGATCTTAAACTTGGACATTAGATATTACACTTGGACATTAGATCTTAAACTTTGACATTAGATATTAAACTTGGACATTAGATCTTAAACTTGGACATTAGATATTAAACTTGGACATGAGATCTTAAACTTGGACATTAGATATTAAACTTGGACATGAGATCTTAAACTTGGACATTAGATCTTAAACTTGGACATGAGATATTAAACTTGGACATTAGATCTTAAACTTGGACATTAGATCTTAAACTTGGACATGAGATCTTAAACTTGGACATTAGATATTAAACTTGGACATGAGATCTTAAACTTGAACATTAGATATTAAACTTGGACATTAGATCTTAAACTTGGACATTAGATCTTAAACTTGGACATTAGATATTAAACTTGGACATTAGATCTTAAACTTGGACATTAGATCTTAAACTTGGACATTAGATATTAAACTTGGACATTAGATATTAATCTTGGACATTAGATATTAAACTTGAACATTAGATATTAAACTTGGACATTAGATCTTAAACTTGGACATTAGATCTTAAACTTGGACATTAGATATTAAACTTGAACATTAGATATTAAACTTGGACATTAGATATTAAACTTGGACATTAGATCTTAAACTTGGACATTAGATATTAAACTTGGACATGAGATCTTAAACTTGGACATTAGATCTTAAACTTGGACATTAGATATTAAACTTGGACATTAGATCTTAAACTTGGACATTAGATCTTAAACTTGGACATTAGATATTACACTTGGACATTAGATCTTAAACTTGGACATTAGATATTAAACTTGGACATTAGATATTAAACTTGGACATGAGATCTTAAACTTGGACATTAGATATTAAACTTGGACATGAGATCTTAAACTTGGACATTAGATCTTAAACTTGGACATGAGATATTAAACTTGGACATTAGATATTAAACTTGGACATTAGATCTTAAACTTGGACATTAGATCTTAAACTTGGACATGAGATCTTAAACTTGGACATTAGATATTAAACTTGGACATGAGATCTTAAACTTGAACATTAGATATTAAACTTGGACATTAGATCTTAAACTTGGACATTAGATCTTAAACTTGGACATTAGATATTAAACTTGGACATTAGATCTTAAACTTGGACATTAGATCTTAAACTTGGACATTAGATATTAAACTTGGACATTAGATCTTAAACTTGGACATTAGATCTTAAACTTGGACATGAGATCTTAAACTTGGACCAAACTTCATTCGATATTGAACATCCCGTTGATTCAATGGCCGCCCCGAGCCGGGCTCTTCCTGTGGCCCCGCGGTGCGGCTCCTCACCTGTGTTGGCCCCGGTCACCAGCGCCGTCTTCCCGGCCAGCCGCACGGTGCAGGCTCCTGGGAGCCACGGTCCTCTGCGCTGCAGGCGCATGGCGGCGGCCAGCAGCGCCGTGAGCGCGGCCCACAGCGGGTGACTGAGAGCCGACCACAGCATTGCTTCAGGTGACTTGTATCTCAACAACAGCACAGATCGGAGGAGGCTGGATGTGGGCGTGTCCCTCTGACAGCACACGCCCCCTGACCACCACGCAGGTCTGTGAGGTTGTGCCAATACATTACATCACCCCTTCATTGAGTTACTTAAAACAAACATTACATTTCAAAACCTCTTCAGGGTTTAACTCGTTGTGGAACTCAACAGTTTAATTTAGTAATGAAACGGTCATTTCACTTAACTTGACCTCCTGGATCTGGATCCTGGATCTGGGCCGACCACCAGCACCGACCCGGCTGCCGAACACACGGTACCACCGGCCTGTGGAGGCCGTGCGTGTTGAAGTAACCTTGAGACGTACCTGGAGGAGTCTCATCAGAACAGAAGAACTCAATCCTCCGGAGTGACAGAGGTTTCTGAGCTGGCTTGGACAGCACCTCACCTCCAGGCCGCCGCACAGGACGATGCCTTGATGTCCACCATGTATATGAGCTGTAATCTGAGACCTCATCATTCTACTATTCTATCATCATACAAGACCAGCCCTCTGAAACCGTGAGGTGATGTCTGGAAGTCGTCTTGGACTCGCCAGGCACCTTGACAGCGTACTTGTTCCTGTAAGCTCTGCTGCCACGTCGAGCTCGCTGGGGGAACCGGGCCCTGACTCGTGGATTGCCTTCTCAAGGCTTCCATTCCACGATGTGACCGCCGCCTGGGGAGGTCTGGACTGTCTCTGCTGTGGCACGTCCATACACACCTCAGAGGAACAACTTGTGATGACTGGAGAGTCAAGGAATGTAATCCAGAGGTACCTGGAAACGCCTCGCATGCCACACTGCAGCTAGGCCCTCCACTCAGCATCTCAGGGTCCTGAAACAAAGGCTCCCGGTTTGAACTGTTCCCCATGTCTCTGAAGCAGGACTCCTCCTACGCTATAACTACGAGCATCTGCACTGATAATGGCAGGTGACTCACGTCGTAGAATGCTCGGACAGATCTGTGATGACTTGTTTTACCTCCCGCATTGCACTGCATGCCCATGCCACGTCATTTTTGAGTAGGTCGTTGAGGTTTGGCAGGTACCTGCCCAGGTAGTGCTTCCTACCCAGGATCCCTCTCAGATCAATGATCTGGCTGTGGCCGTCGCATGCCATGCTCATCGGTGCAGTGTACAAGGAATTTGAGTCGTCGCTGACGCAGAAGACGTTGGTCGTGGTTTAGCTTCAAACCGACTTCTCCAGTGTGGAGTCTGACGTCATGGACTTCTTCTGAGTCTGAATCGATGAGGACGTCATCCGTGTAAACCGCCTTCTTGATCTCTCCAGAGCTCATTTCACGTTGGAAGATTTCTGGAGCACTTGTGATTCCAAATGTCTGTGAAAGAAATAGCTTCCAAAGGGAGTGATGAAGGGAGTGAGTTTGGCGCTCCATCTAGTGGCATCTGAGAGCAACTACAGCTGCGTCGTAGTTTAGGGATGATGTCATCTACTGTGGGCAGAATGAACGTCTCCCTCTGTATTAGTATAACCCTCGTCTGTAGCATGTGACGTGTCGTCTGTAGCATGTGACGTGTCGTCTGTAGCATGTGACGTGTCGTCTGTAGTATGTGACGTGTCGTCTGTAGCATGTGACGTGTCGTCTGTAGCATGTGACGTGTCGTCAGTAGCATGTGACGTGTCTTGTGTAGCATGTGACGTGTCGTCTGTAGCATGTGACGTGTCTTGTGTAGCATGTGACGTGTCGTCTGTAGCATTAAACATTGAACATTAAACATTAAACATTGAACATTAAACGTAAAACAATAAACATTAAACATTGAACATTAAACATTAAACATTGAACATTGAACATTAAACATTGAACATTAAACATTGAACATTCAACATTGAACATTAAACATTAAACATTAAACGTAAAACAATAAACATTAAACATTGAACATTAAACATTAAACATTGAACATTAAACATTGAACATTGAACATTGAACATCAAACATTGAACATTGAACATTAAACATTAAACGTAAAACAATAAACATTGAACATTGAACATTGAACATTGAACATTAAACATTGAACATTGAACATTGAACATTAAACATTAAACGTAAACAATAAACATTAAACATTGAACATTAAACATTAAACATTAAACATTAAACGTAAAACAATAAACATTAAACATTAAACGTAAAACAATAAACATTAAACATTGAACATTAAACATTGAACATTAAATATTAAACGTAAAACAATAAACATTAAACATTGAACATTAAACATTGAACATTGAACATTAAACATTGAACATTGAACATTGAACATTGAACATTAAACGTACAAAATAAACATTAAACATTGAACATTAAACATTAAACATTCAACATTAAACATTAAACATTAAACGTAAAACAATAAACATTGAACATTGAACATTGAACGTAAAACAATAAACATTGAACATTAAACAATAAACATTGAACATTAAACATTGAACATTAAACGTAAAACAATAAACATTAAACATTGAACATTAAACATTGAACATTGAACATTAAACATTAAACGTAAAACAATAAACATTAAACGTAAAACAATAAACATTAAACATTGAACATTAAACATTAAACGTAAAACAATAAACATTAAACATTGAACATTAAACATTCAACATTAAACGTAAAACATTGAACATTAAACGTAAAACAATAAACATTGAACATTGAACATAAAACAATAAACATTGAACATTAAACAATAAACATTAAACGTAAAACAATAAACAATAAACATTCAACATTGAACATTGAACATTAAACATTAAACATTGAACATTAAACATTAAACGTAAAACAATAAACATTAAACATTAAACATTGAACATTAAACGTAAAACAATAAACATTAAACATGAAACATTGAACATTAAACATTAAACAATAAACATTAAACATTGAACATTAAACATTGAATGTAAAACAATAAACGTAAAACAATAAACATTAAACATTGAACATTAAACATTGAACATTAAACATTAAACGTAAAAGAATAAACATTAAACATTGAACATTAAACATTGAATGTAAAACAATAAACGTAAAACAATAAACATTAAACATTGAACATTAAACATTGAACATTAAACATTAAACGTAAAACAATAAACATTAAACATTGAACGTAAAACATTGAACGTAAAACAATAAACATTAAACGTAAAACATTAAACATTGAACATTAAACATTGAACATTGAACATTAAATGTAAAACATTAAACATTGAACATTAAACATTGAACATTGAACATTAAACATTAAACATGAAACATTAAACATTGAACAATAAACATTAAACGTAAAACATTAAACATTAAAAATTAAACATTAAACATTGAACACTGAAGCGATAGAGGGAAGCGAGCGGCTCTTCTGATTGGTTGGACAGTGGGGCTCTCTCACTGGTTTCTCTTGGTCTGCTGGTCTGAAGGTCTGGGGGAGGGTCTGAAGGTCTGGGGGAGGGTCTGGGGGAGGAGGGTCCGGGTTCAGGGAGGACACATGCCAATGGAGAGGCGACACAGCGAGAGGAGGCAAGGAGAGACCTGATAGTGAACTGGATCCGTACTGAAGAACTTAAAGTCCAAGAGAAACCGGAGCCGAGGAGATGAAGGACTTGGAGCCGCCGGTCTCTGGGCGGACCCGGGCCAGAGCAGCTGGACCCAGAGTCTGGATCAAGAACCAAGCGGTTCGAGTGGGACTCGCTGAAACCCTGTGCACATATGTCATGATGGTAAGAGGCTCTACGGTTCTGGTTCTGGTTCTGGTTGACTGTGATCGCTTTGGACCCTCAGGCACACCGGAGCACGCTGCAGGCACATGGGGGCCACATGGGGGCCACGTGGGGGCCACATGGGGGTCACATGGGGGTCAAGGGAGGACATCTAGTGTTACAGAGTCCTGGTCCAGCAGTGGACCACATGTTGAGAGACTGCTGTTACCAGAGGATCCCCCATAGTGAGGACCCCCCCATAGTGAGGACCCCCCCATAGTGAGGACCCCCATAGTGAGAACCCCCATAGTGAGGACCCTGAGGTGACACATAAACACACGTGACACATGAGGAGCTTCCTGCTTCCTGAACACGTGTTTCCAGAGTCACTGCCCCCCCACTGCCCCCCCCCCCCCCCACACACACACACACTTTCACTGAGTCCTGAGAGTTCAGCACTTTCAGTTCAACAAAAGCATTCATCTGTCATCTCTGCTCCTTCCTGAGATCTGCAGTTAACTAAACTAGCTGACCCCCCCCCCCCTGGAGCTCCTGGACCAGCCCCCCCCCCATAGCTCCTGGTGACACATGCCTCCCCCTCAGGTGCTGGGCCTGGGGTCCGTGGCCCAGGTGGTGACGGGGCGGGGCGCGTTCGGCCAGTACCTGAGCATCAACGTGGGCTTCGGACTGGGCGTCGCCATGGGGGTCCATGTTGGAGGGAAGGTCTCAGGTAGGGTGAAGCCCACTATGAAGCCCCCCCGGCCCCCGGTGGTCTCACGCTGCGTGTCCCCTCAGGCGCCCACATGAACGCCGCCGTGTCCTTCGCCCAGTGCGTGCTGGGCCGGCTGCGCTGGCGGCTGCTGCCGCTGTATGTGGCGGCTCAGCTGCTGGGCTCCTTCCTGGCTGCGGGGACCGTCTACGGGGTCTACTACGGTGAGGCCCCGCCCACCGGACACCTGCACGAGTCACAGAGGTGACACCCGCACACCGACTCCCCGCCTCTCCTCCACAGAAGCCATCCACGACTTCTGCGGAGGGAACCTCACCGTGACGGGCGCCACGGCCACGGCCGGGATCTTCGCCACCTACCCGGCACCCTACCTGTCGCTGCGGGCCGGCTTTCTCGACCAGGTAGGCCGCCGGCCCGGCCGCGGGTGAACTTGTTGTCGTGGCGACGCTCAGCCGCCGTGTGCCCGCGCTCCAGGTGTTCGGCACCGCCGTGCTGCTGCTGGGCCTCACGGCGCTGGCGGACCGGAGGAACCAGCCGGCGGCGCCGGGCGGCGAGCCGCTGGCCGTCGGCCTGCTGGTGCTGGTCATCGGCGTCTCGCTGGGCAGCAACAGCGGCTACGCCATCAACCCCACCCGAGACATCGCGCCCAGGGTCTTCACCGCCATCGCCGGCTGGGGGGGCGAGGTGTTCAGGTACGGGAGGTGTTCAGGTACGGGGCGATGTGTTCAGGTACGGGAGGTGTTCAGGTACGGGGCGATGTGTTCAGGTACGGTGATGTGTTCAGGTACGGGGCGATGTGTTCAGGTACGGGAGGTGTTCAGGTACGGGCGATGTGTTCAGGTACGGTGATGTGTTCAGGTACGGGAGGTGTTCAGGTACGGGGCGATGTGTTCAGGTACGGTGATGTGTTCAGGTACGGGGCGATGTGTTCAGGTACGGGAGGTGTTCAGGTACGGGCGATGTGTTCAGGTACGGTGATGTGTTCAGGTACGGGAGGTGTTCAGGTACGGGGCGATGTGTTCAGGTACGGGCGATGTGTTCAGGTACGGTGATCTGTTCAGGTACGGTGATGTGTTCAGGTACGGGAGGTGTTCAGGTACGGGGCGATGTGTTCAGGTACGGGGCGATGTGTTCAGGTACGGGGCGATGTGTTCAGGTACGGGAGGTGTTCAGGTACGGGGCGATGTGTTCAGGTACGGGAGGTGTTCAGGTACGGTGATGTGTTCAGGTACGGGAGGTGTTCAGGTACGGGGTGATGTGTTCAGGTACGGGGCAATGTGTTCAGGTACGGGCGATGTGTTCAGGTACGGTGATGTGTTCAGGTACGGGGCGATGTGTTCAGGTACGGTGATGTGTTCAGGTACGGGGCGATGTGTTCAGGTACGGGGCGATGTGTTCAGGTACGGGAGGTGTTCAGGTACGGGCGATGTGTTCAGGTACGGTGATGTGTTCAGGTATGGGAGGTGTTCAGGTACGGGGCGATGTGTTCAGGCACGGGGCGATGTGTTCAGGTACGGGGCGATGTGTTCTGATGTTGTTTTCTGTGCAGGTCGGGCAGCGGGTGGTGGTGGGTGCCCCTCGTGGCCCCCCCCATCGGGGGGGTGCTGGGTGCAGGGCTCTACAGGCTCCTGGTAGAGATGCACCACCCCCCCCTCCCCCCCCAGCGGGAGACGGTAGAGGAGAGATTCCCTCTGGAGGGACCAGAGAACATCTGCACTGATGTGTGTGTCTGAAGCCCCGCCCCCCCCCCTACACACACACACTGTGTCTGAAGCCCCGCCCCCCCACACACACTGTGTCTGAAGCCCCCCCCCCACACACACACTGTGTCTGAAGCCCGCCCCACACACACTGTGTCTGAAGCCCGCCCCCACACACACTGTGTCTGAAGCCCGCCCCACACACACTGTGTCTGAAGCCCGTCCCCCACACACACACTGTGTCTGAAGCCCCGCCCCCCCACACACACTGTGTCTGAAGCCCCGCCCCCCACACACACTGTGTCTGAAGCCCCGCCCCCCCACACTGTCTGAAGCCCCGCCCCCCCACACACACACTGTGTCTGAAGCAGTGGCGGCTGGTGAAATTTTTTTTGGGGGGGGCGCAGTTGGGCGACGTGGTTTAAATATCACTCAACAATGAGAAGAAAAGAGGTTTTGAGTAGAATATTGTAAAAAACAAAGCTTTATTTCAAGAACACAGCGTGCTCAACACTGTCCAATAACAACTATCAACACACTGTAACTTTAGCATGAGAGGTTCAGAGCAGCTTTAAGGAACATTGGGTTGGGTTTCAGAGGTTTACAGAATAAAAGAGTTTCACCCTCACATGAAAGAGGTTCAGAGCAGATGTAACTGATGTGGAACGGGCATGGAAGAAGTCGGCTCAGATGGTGGATTTTCCCAGCACTTATTTATTCTGCAGAAGACAACAGAACACACACATTTGCCTTCTGATCTGTCTCTGCACTTCCACTTCCCTCAGCAATAAAAAAACAAAAAAACATTGTCCATGGAAGACAGGACCACATTAAATCTAAATAATAACAATTCTCATCAAAAACCATGACATGTAACATACAAGGGGAAAACAGAGACCTCTAATGGACAAAATAAATAACTACATGAGCTAGAAAGTGGCTCAATGAAACCCCCACCAAACGTATATGTTGACAGTCTAAATGACACGACAGCTGGACGCCGGGATCGTATTAACATTCCATTACTGTATGTAACATAAACGGTTAATTTTTATTAAAGAATATAGCCAAAATAGTGCAAAATCGTTTTCACTGAACTCACCTCGGCAATATAAAACCATTGTGACGGAAAGACGGACTCAGGAGCAGGAAGTGCAACAGATGGAAAGCAATTTCCAGGAAACAGATTTTTAAAAATAACGCTAAATAAAAATAGCTCATTAAAATAAAATTCACAAACACTCAATAATATCGTTGAACAACAAACAAAAATAAAATACAATACATTGAAAACAAGAAATGACAGAGTGCATTTCTAACTGTTTGAGAGAGTAGACCCACTATATGTAAAGAAAAGTAGCCTCCTCTCTTTAAAGTGGTCAAACTTCTCAATAACTCTGGTTAAAGTCCATCATGTCTGTAACCAGCCTGTTTCATTATTCTGGAGGGAATGTGTCTGTTTTTCAGAACTTCTTCGTTGTGTTTTCGATGCCAGTTCGGTCTGCAAACAGGGTTAGCTTCATGCTGTTAGCGAGTTAGCTCCATGCTCTTAGCTAGATAACTTCGGCAAGATTCGTGCTTTACACTTGTCTGCAGCTCTGTAGATCCCTCACCCCGTTGTAGTCCAGAGAGTTTCCGTCCCAGGACTTTGGAAAACAGACAGGGGAAACAAAAAACTAATTACTCATGGAGCATTCAGCTAACCAGCTCCGGTTAGCATATCGGCTTGAGGAGAACCTCCGGGTGTACGTCCTCCCGCGGTCAGCGCTTTGCTGCACAATTTTTAAATCCGGATGTTCGGGTCCCAACTCTTTCAGCCTCTTGTCAATATCTGACCGTCGATTGAAAGGTGTTTGGTGTAGAGATACCAGAGTTTTCAGTCGCCGACGCCATGCTAACATAAAGCTTCTGCTAGCTATGTTGCTCGCGTACCTCCGTGGAGCTCTGGGCAGCAGGGTTGCCAGGTCTGTGTGACACAACCAGCCCAAAAACCAGCCCAATATCAGAACTCAAAATATGCCCGTGCCAAACCATATACACTGCTTTTAAAGTCCAACAGCATTGCTATCATTGCCAAATGTATTGTAATATCTACAAAGTAACAACATATGTTTAGTTTGCCAGCATTAAAAGCAGTTTTCCCTCAAGTTATTTCACCTAGGTCCTAAAATGGCCTTGTGTAATTAGATACAGTATATTATCATAAATAAAATGTGTGTACGTGCTGATCTGGAGTCAGTTTGGTAGGATTTGGGTATGAATACATTATTTAATTTAAAATATGGATTTTTATTGAAAGATATTCATGTAATTTGAATGCAAAATAGGTCTACCCGAACCAAGGACAAACAATTCAACCCGCGCAACACTTCAAAAGTGACCCGATTCCGCAGGAAAACCGCGGACCTGGCAACACTGCTCTCTGGGCTGAGGGAACATACGGGTCTCTGATCTGCCCAATAATCCAATCGCGTGCGCACATTTGTGCGCCCCAAGATTCCCGGTTTCATCCGCCAATGAAGCCGGTCATTGCCAAAACCACTGAAATGTTGTATCGATGCAATACACACACGTTAGACCAGCGCCTCGAAAAAGGGGAGGGGCTTCTCTCCGTGATAATGGCGATATATTATATTTTTCACATTAACTTAAGTGGTTGTTGACAGGGGCTGACGGTCTCCCACACACATTTAGCGCATCAACACGGTATATTTACTATTTAAATGATTTGGCATATCATGTTTTTTGTTTCTTCTTCTTCTTTTTTTTTCATCTCCAAATTTTAAGAGGGGCGGCGCCCTAGCGCCCCCTATGGACGAACCGCCACTGGTCTGAAGCCCCGCCCCGCCCCCCCACACACACTGTGTCTGAAGCCCCGCCCCCCCACACACTGGCTGTGTCTCCTCCCGCACACTGAGCCCTTGGAGCTTGTCTTTCAGGCTTCGGGCGCCACACTCACAACCAGCAGCATCAGAGCACTGAAAGTCCCCGCATGGCGCCCTGCAGACGGGCAGAACATGTAAACGATGGACACTACTCGCCCTAAGCGGCCGCCATCTTGGCGACGTAGCGGAAGAGGAGGAGCCCTTTCGCCAACTTTTCATTTTATTTCTTAAACAATGGCGGACGAGATGGCGACGGTAGCACAAGCGGTCGACCACGAGGCTCCTGCCGCGATTGTGGAGGTATCGCAGTTTCCACATGGGGTGGAGAAAGGTAAACAAGGGACACAAAGAGGGCAGGAAGTGCATGCATTCTGTCACTTTAAGGTTCGCGGGTATCGCAAGCAGATTTGCGTCCGTCACTCCGCCAAGTGGTGAACGTGAGAGTTACATGTGATACAGACTCATCAGACGCACCACAGATGTCAGGGCTCTGGAGTGCAGTGTCCTTCGTAAAGTGTCCTTCGTAAAGTGTCCGGTAGTAGACACAGCCTGTGTCTGAAGCCCCGCCCCCCCCCACACACACTGTGTCTGAAGCCCCGCCCCCTCCCCCACTGTGCACATCTGTGCAGGTCAAACATTCCAGGACACAAAGGGTTAACGAGTCGCTCCACAAACAAACATAAAGAGTGAAGTGAGTCATCGCCTCGTCTCTCATTTCATCTTCATCTTGTTTCCCCGTTGGAGGTTCAGCCTCACAGCTCAGAACAACAACAACAACAACAACAACAGGAGGTGAAACACGTCGTTGATGAATAGACGTGTAATCTAGTGTAATGTAATCTAAACTAGTGTAATGTAATCTAGTTTAATGTAATCTAGTGTAATGTAATGTAATCTAGTGTAATGTAATCTAGTGTAATGTAATCTAGTGTAATGTAATCTAAACTAGTGTAATGTAATCTAGTGTAATATAATCTAGTGTAATCTAAACTAGTGTAATGTAATCTAGTGTAATGTAATCTAAACTAGTGTAATGTAATCTAGTGTACTATAATCTAGTGTAATATAATGTAGTGTAATATAATGTAGTGTAATGTAATCTAGTGTAATGTAATTTAAACTAGTGTAATGTAATCTAGTGTAATGTAATCTAGTGCAATCTAGTGGAATATAATGTAATCTAGTATAATCTAGTGTAATATAATGTAATCGAGTGTAATGTAATCTAGTGTAATATAATTTAGTGTAATGTAATCTAGTGTAATGTAATCTAGTGTAATGTAATATAATCTAGTGTAATGTAATCTAGTTTAATGTAGTGTAATCTAAACTAGTGTAATGTAATCAAGTGTAATATAATGTAGTGTAATGTAATCTAGTGTAATGTAATCTAGTGTAATGTAATTTAGTGTAATGTTATCTAATGTAATGTAATCTAGTTTACTGTAATGTAGTGTAATGTAATCTAAACTAGTGTAATGTAATCTAGTGTAATATAATCTAGTGTAATGTAATCTAGTGTAATATAATGTAGTGTAATGTAATCTAGTGTAATGTAATCTAGTGTACTATAATCTAGTGTAATATAATGTAGTGTAATGTAATCTAGTGTAATGTAATTTAAACTAGTGTAATGTAATCTAGTGTAATGTAATCTAGTGCAATCTAGTGGAATATAATGTAATCTAGTATAATCTAGTGTAATATAATGTAATCGAGTGTAATGTAATCTAGTGTAATGTAATCTAGTGTAATGTAATCTAGTATAATCTAGTGTAATGTAATCTAGTGCAATCTAGTGGAATATAATGTAATCTAGTGTAATGTAATCTAGTGCAATCTAGTGGAATGTAATCTAGTGTAATATAATGTAGTGTAATGTAATCAAGTGTAATGTAATGTAATCTCAACTAGTGTAATGTAATCTAGTGTAATGTAATCTTGTGTAATGTAATCTAGTGCAAGCTAGTGGAATGTAATCTAGTGGAATGTAATCTAGTATAATCTAATCTAGTGTAATGTAATGTAATCTAGTGTAATCTAGTGTAATGTAATCTAGTGCAATCTAGTGGAATGTAATGTAATCTAGTGTAGTGTAATGTAATATAGTGTAATGTAATCTAGTATAATATAGTGGAATGTAATGTCATCTAGTGTAGTGTAATGTAATCTAGTGGAATGTAATCTAGTGTAATGTAATCTAGTGTAGTGGAATGTAATCTAGTGTAATGTAATCTAGTGGAATGTAATCTAGTGTAATGTAACCTAACAGTAGCAGAAGCCGCTGAAGAGGAGGTCCAGGCGTGAGGAGCTGAAGATCAGAGTATTGATCGATCAGAGCCGATCAATACGGGTAAAGTCCAGCTGAGGGCTCAGAGTCTCATGAACAGTGTATTTAACTTTATTGATCCCACGAGGGGAAACATTCACACAAGAGATTTCAAATAATACACAACAAATACAACAAGAACTCAAAGTCAATCAAGATTAAAGTTGATCCATAAAACATTCACACAGCTGACGACAGGGTGACGTCATTGGTCAAAGCGCTGCGTGTGCTGCAGGACCACGTGACATACCGGAGGCCTGTTACTCATGTCAACCACTAGGTGGCACTAGTGGACACTGGGACCAGGCTCTGGGTGCAGCTGGCTGTAAAGACTCAGCTCCAACAGAGAGACAAGGAGACACAGATACACGGAGGCAAGGAGACAAGGACACAAGGAGACACAGAGTCAAGGAGACACAGATACACAGAGTCAAGGAGACAGAGACACTGAGTCAAGGAGACAAGGACACAAGGAGACACAGATACAGAGTCAAGGAGACACAGATACACGGAGTCAAGGAGGCAAGGAGACACAGACACGGTCCTCAGCGTCTTCCCCCGCTGAGCCGGCCGGCGCCGCCGTGGCTCCTCGCCGCGCTGCCCGAGCCGTTCGGCGCCGCCTGCTTCTTCTTGGGGACGGGGGTCTTGGCTCCGCCCCTGAAGGCCCTGGCCGGGTCCAGCTTGTTGAGGTGGGGGTCCGGGTCCGAGCAGCCGGGCTCAGCGCTGAAGGTCAGAGGCTGGTACAGGGAGGCCCACTGCTGCAGGGGACACGAGGAGGAAGACGAGTGAAGACGAGCGAAGACGCAGAGCTAGACCCGGCCCACAGGAAGCAGGTGGACACAAGGTCAACGGTCACGTTTCAAAGGTCAAAGGTGCTTCTGTGAGTGCCTTGACCCGTTGAGTGTTGTGTTGAGGGAACACTGGTAAACCATCGTCTCTGTGACGAGTCGCACAGACACAAGTGGAGGCCTGGGGGACCCTGAACGCAACACGGGGTCTCACCTTGGCCCGGGGGCTGGGCCCGTAGGGCGTGAAGGCCTGCTGCCACTCGGGGAGGCCCAGGTGAGTGACCATCAGCCGGTAGTAGGAGGTGAAGCTGGAGGTCAGCAGGTGCCAACACAGAGCGCGGTCCAGGTACCAGATGTCACTCTGCTGGGCGACCACACCTGGAACAGAGCGGCGGCGTCAGGACACGCCCCCACGACCTCCTGAGCCCTTCACCTGAGGAGCACCTGCTGAGCAGCACCTGCTGAGCAGCGCCGGTACACCAGGCACACCTTCCCGTTCCCGCCGCACGAGTCCAACTCGAAGATGCGGCTCCGGGCATCAAAATGTGGCGCGGCGCCCCCGGTGGCTGAGGAGAGGATGACACGTTCTGCCTTCTGACCACCAACAGACAGGAAGTAGCTGTGAGGCTCAGACTGGACAGTTACCACTTCCTGTGTCCTCCCAGTCCAGGTCCGCCAGCGCCGGAGCGCCGGGGAGAGAGAAGAGGGACGCCGGCCGGAGGAGAGGACGCAGCCGAGAGACACTGGGGACCACCATGCTGCCCAGAGGGACACACTCCTCTACACACACACACACACACACATTAGAGAGACACTGGGGACCACCATGCTGCCCAGAGGGACACACTCCTCTACACACACACACACACACACATTAGAGAGACACTGGGGACCACCATGCTGCCCAGAGGGACACACTCCTCTACACACACACACACACACATTAGAGAGACACTGGGGACCACCATGCTGCCCAGAGGACACCTCCTCACACACACACACACATTAGAGAGACACTGGGGACCACCATGCTGCCCAGAGGGACACACTCCTCTACACACACACACACACACATTAGAGAGACACTGGGGACCACCATGCTGCCCAGAGGGACACACTCCTCTACACACACACACACACACATTAGAGAGACACTGGGGACCACCATGCTGCCCAGAGGACACACCTCCCACACACACACACACACACATTAGAGAGACACTGGGGACCACCATGCTGCCCAGAGGGACACACACACACACACACACACACACACACACACACACACACACACACACACACACACACACACACACAAACACACACACACACACACACACACACACACACACACACACACACACACACACACACACACACACACACACACACACACACACACACACACACACACACACACCTCTACACCAGTGGCGGTTCGTCCATAGGGGGCGCTAGGGCGCCGCCCCTCTTAAAATTTTGAGATGAAAAAAAAAAAATATATATATATCCTGTCAAAAAACATGATATGCCAAATCATTTAAATAGTAAATATACCGTGTTGACGCGCTAAATGTTTGTGGGAGACCGTCAGCCTGTCAACAACCACTTAAGTTAATGTGAAAAAATATAATATATCGCCATTATCACGGAGAGAAGCCCCTCCCCTTTTTCGAGGCGATCTAACGTGTGTGTATTGCATCGAGAAAACATTTCAGTCGTTTCGGCAAGCACGGCTTCTCATTGGAGGATGAAACGTGAATCTTGGGGCGCACAAATGTGCACACGCGATTGGATTATTGGGCAGATCAGAGACCCGTATGTTCCCTCAGCCCATAGAGCAGTGTTGCCAGGTCCGCGGTTTTCCTGCGGAATCGGGCGACTTTTGAAGTGTTGCGCGGGTTGAATTTTTTGTCCTTGGTTCGGGTAGACCTATTTTGCATGCAAATTACATGAATATCTTTAAATAAAAATCCATATTTTAAATGAAATAATTTATTCATCCCCAAATCCTTCCAAACTGACTCCAGATCAGCACGTACACACATTTTATTTATGATAATATACTGTATCTAATTACACAAGGCCATTTTAGGACCTAGGTGAAATAACTTGAGGGAAAACTGCTTTTAATGCTGGCAAACTAAACATATGTTGTTACTTTGTAGATATTACAATACATTTGGCAATGATAGCAATGCTGTTGGACTTTAAAAGCAGTGTATATGGTTTGGCACGGGCATATTTTGAGTTCTGATATTGGGCTGGTTGGGCTGGTTGTGTCACACAGACCTGGCAACCCTGCTGCCCAGAGCTCCACGGAGGTACGCGAGCAACATAGCTAGCAGAAGCTTTATGTTAGTATGGCGTCGGCGACTGAAAACTCTGGTATCTCTACGCGAAACACCTTTCAATCGACGGTCAGATATTGACAAGAGGCTGAAAGAGTTGGGACCCGAAAATCCGGAATTAAAAATTCTGCAGCAAAGCGCTGACCGCGGGAGGACGTACACCCGGAGGTTCTCCTCAAGCCTATATGCTAACCGGAGCTGGTTAGCTGAATGCTTCACGAGTAATTCATTTTTTTGTTTCCCCTGTCTGTTTTCCAAAGTCCTGGGACGGAAACTCTCTGGACTACAACGGGGTGAGGGATCTACAGAGCTGCAGACAAGTGTAAAGCATGAATCTTGCCGCAGTTATCTAGCTAAGAGCATGGAGCTAACTCGCTAACAGCATGAAGCTAACCCTGTTTACAGTCAGCAGAAGGAGACCGAACTGGCATCGAAACACAACGAAGAAGTTCTGAAAAACAGACACATTCCCTCCAGAATAATGTAACAGGCTGGTTACAGACATGATGACTTTAACCAGAGAGTTATGGAGAAGTTTGACCACTTTAAAGAGAGGAGCTACTTGTCTTTACAGTGGTGGCTCTACTCTGTCCCCCAATGTAACATGTGATCTCTCTGACTCTATTCTGCTCTGAACCTCTTTCATGTGAGGGTGAAACTCTTTTATTTTGCAAACCTCTGAAACCCAACCCAATGTTCCTTAAAGCTGCTCTGAACCTCTCATGCCCAAAGTTACAGTGTGTTGATAGTTGTTATTGGACGTGTTGAGCACGCTGTGTTCTTTTTTACAATATTCTACTCAAAACCTCTCTTCTTCTCATTGTTGAGTGATATTTAAACTGCGCCCCCCCCAAAAAAAATTCACCAGCCGCCACTGCTCTACACACACAGAGACACACACACAGAGAGAGAGACACACACACACACAGAGAGAGACACACACACACACACACACATTAGAGAGACACTGGGGACCACCATGCTGCCCAGAGGGACACACTCCTCTACACACACACATTAGAGAGACACACACACACACACACACACAGAGAGACACACACAGAGAGAGACACACACACACCTGTATCATGTGATCTTAACAGTAGCCTTTCATTTAAGCTAACTATTATCACCGTCTAGCTTCACGCTCCAGGTGAGCGTGAGTCCATCAGTGGTCAGGTAGAAGTCTCGCAGGTCCTCCGGCAGGATGCAGGTGTTCCTCTAGAGGGCGACATGAGGCGGGTCACTGCACGATGACGTCACGCGGACCACCGGGCTCAGGTGTCCATCGCTCACCTGCTCCCACGACAGCAGACTCCTCTTCTCCGCCGGCTCCCGCTCCACGAGCCGCACGTCACCCACACCGGGCATGTTCTCTGGGGACACAACGGGGACACAATGAGGACACAACGGGGACACAACGGGGACACAACGAGGACACAACGGGGACACAACGAGGACACAACGGGGACACAACGAGGACACAACGAGGACACAACGGGGACACAACGAGGACACAACGGGGACACAACGGGGACACAACGAGGACACAACGAGGACACAACGAGGACACAACGGGGACACAACGAGGACACAACGGGGACACAACGAGGACACAACGGGGACACAACGGGGACACAACGAGGACACAACGGGGACACAACGGGGACAACGAGGACACAACGAGGACACAACGGGGACACAACGAGGACACAACGGGGACACAACGAGGACACAACGGGGACACAACGAGGACACAACGGGGACACAACGAGGACACAACGGGGACACAACGGGGACACAACGAGGACAACGAGGACACAACGGGGACACAACGGGGACACAACGAGGACACAACGGGGACACAACGAGGACACAATGGAGACACAACGGGGACACAACGAGGACACAATGGAGACACAACGAGGACACAACGGAGACACAACGGGGACACAACGGGGACACAATGGGGACACAATGGGGACACGAGGACACAACGGGGACACAACGGGGACACAACGAGGATACAAGTGCGCGATTAAAAGCGTGTGTATTAACTGGTTTTGGATTAACTGGTTTTGCACGCGTGCATGAGGCAGATGTGCCGAGGTGGCCTCGAGTTGCCTCTCAGGACCCGTCTGACTAACTAGGAAATGCACATTTCCATCGCTTAGCCTCTCTGTCACGTTCTTTTGATGTAACGCTAATGTTTTAAAGACTAAATACGGAGGACTTTGCTGTAAAATGTGATACCTGTTCGGGAGGCTGTAGTTGAGACGCCGAGGACACGGAGCGAGGACAAAGTAGGTGACTCTGCTGGTGCCTGTTCAATATACGACTAACTTCAATAAATACTTGACAAAATGCTCTTGTTGTCAGTCTGATATTTATGTTATACGTCGTTATCTGACGTCCAGTCGATGTGAGACCAGTTTACTCTTCATACAGTGTGTAATGAAGCATGTAGCCCGTTGTTTACACCCAGCTCGCCCACCGCTGTCAGCTGGGAAACTGTGATCGACTCAGATTAAGTTGTGATACCACAACAAGACTTTGTGCTGTCTTCACATCTCTTATGTTTTATATTCGAGACTACGGATCAACATACATCCTCGTAACTATACTCTACCCTGTGCAGCACTCACTGTCCAGATTAAACATGACTGTTACCTGTTGTTTTGTTACGATAAGGACACACATAACTACACACAGGAGTGAGCGTGTCTTTTGACACATGACGGGGGAGCAGCTCCAGCCTTCATTTAGGATTTCGACGGCATTAACGAAACGTTGTCCACCTTCATGACTAACATATCACTTGTTCACTGGTGATAAAAAAATATCTAAACCGACAATACAAAAATAATATAAACACGGATTTCTCAAAGAATCGAACAGCCGAATTGTGCACCTGCTGTTCTGTTCGTTGCTTGTGAACTACCATTGAGCGATAGGGTATTTCACCCGATAACCCGATTTACATTACAATTGATTGATTGATTGATTGATATATTTATTTGTCGTTTGCCAGAGTACAGGTACAAAAGCATCGAAATTACAAGAAAGGGTGGATGAAAGATTACAGCATAACATGAGGGAAGAAGGCGAGAAAAAACACCAACCCCCCGACTATGCCCCGAGAGGGGTACAGTGTGGGAGCAGGAAAAAAACACCTTAGCACATAAGCACATACATTTTAGACATGACTTGCAACGAGTAGGAAGGGGAGGGGAGGTAATCCAACAACTGGGTGATCTAAGCCCATCCATTGGGGGCAGAAGGTAACCAGCACCGACAAGCAGCCAGCCGGTCCGGCGCCATCACAGCAGCGCCAGCCACAGCCCCGTCCGGTCACACTGGGGGTAAAAAGCAGGCGAAGGCGTGGGATGGGGGGAGGGGGGTAGTGAATGCAATCAGTATTATTGAAAGTTCGTGTGTGCGTGTTCTGGTATGTCGTCCTCCCCCAGGCCACAACAGACAGAGTTCTCAGTCCGCAAGATGGTCGTTGCCATGGAGATAGCCTTGAAAGGTCCTGGGAGAAAACAACCACAGGTGTCTGTGGATAGGGGGAAGGGAATGAGAGAGGTTCTCACTTCAGCGATCTTCAGGGGAGTTGTTGTTCCAGTAACGGCCTTGGCCAAGGCCCGTTCTGGTTGAGGGAGCCGAAAGCAGATAAGATTGGGATTGTTTGGTCTTCCAGCAGCTACATCCAATTTGCGCACCTACTATTCCACCACTTTCCTCCCATTTTTCAAATCGATCCAATTTCGTCGGGCAGCCTTAGGGGGCTTTTAACGGCTGTCACCGTTTCCTTAATTTTCCGATAAACCAGGGCAACGCCAAATCCAAACAGCAGAAATCCTGTAATCATAGTTCCGAATAGGTAGATGTCATCTACGTCCTCCACGGAAAGGCTGCTAGGCACACGACACGTCCATCGTGTAACCAGCTGCAACGTCCCGGCAGGACGGGCAGGTTCCCCCGAACCCAAGCTTCTCGTCGAGAAGACGGTGTCAATTGCGTTGAGAGACCAGTTGATCAGATGATCAGTTGATCGGTCCATGGTTTTTAGTTCGAAGAGCGATGAGGAGAGAGTCTCTCAAGTATAAAACAAGACAAGACATGACGAGAGAAGCCAAGCAGGGAAGGGAAGGTCATGGGGAGGAGAGGGAGAGAAAATGCGACCGCCTTCGAAGAGAGCCAATACAATAACAAAAACTGACTTTGAGCAAATTAAGTAAGTAATATAGTAACTTTGGAAGACATTAATATTTATATAATATATTCTAACACCGACTGCCTTTTCTTCTAACATCATAGACCCATCTAACTCAAATACGTGATTGCATAGGCAACAGCCGCTTTGTGCATTAAAGTTGATGCGACAATAGGAAACGCAGTTACTGATTATCACTATGAGTGATTTATCTATTCATCTAAAACTTAAACTGACTGTAATCAACCCATATTCCTCTATAGCTCAATGGTAGTTGGGATGCAAGTTAGGAGGCCCTGTGGTCGCAGATGATCGCAGGTTCGATTCTTGGCGTTAATCTTAATCCATTTTTAAAATTTTTGTATCGCCAGTGAACAAGTGATATGTTCGTCATGAAGGTGGAAAACGTTTCGTTAATGCCGTCGAAATCCTAAATGAAGGCTGGAGCTGCTCCCCCGTCATGTGTCAAAAGACACGCTCACTCCTGTGTGTAGTTATGTGTGTCCTTATCGTAACAAAACAACAGGTAACAGTCATGTTTAATCTGGACAGTGAGTGCTGCACAGGGTAGAGTATAGTTACGAGGATATATGTTGATCCGTAGTCTCGAATATAAAACATAAGAGATGTGAAGACAGCACAAAGTCTTGTTGTGGTATCACAACTTAATCTGAGTCGATCACAGTTTCCCAGCTGACAGCGGTGGGCGAGCTGGGTGTAAACAACAGGCTACATGCTTCATTACACACTGTATGAAGAGTAAACTGGTCTCACATCGACTTGACGTCAGATAACGACGTATAACATAAATATCAGACTGACAACAAGAGCATTTTGTCAAGTATTTATTGAAGTTAGTCGTATATTGAACAGGCACCAGCAGAGTCACCTACTTTGTCCTCGCTCCGTGTCCTCGGCGTCTCAACTACAGCCTCCCGAACAGGTATCACATTTTACAGCAAAGTCCTCCGTATTTAGTCTTTAAAACATTAGCGTTACATCAAAAGAACGTGACAGAGAGGCTAAGCGATGGAAATGTGCATTTCCTAGTTAGTCAGACGGGTCCTGAGAGGCAACTCGAGGCCACTCCTACGGCACATCTGCCTCATGCACGCGTACCAAAACCAGTTCATTCAAAAACCAGTTAATACCGCACACCGGTGTTACTGTTTAAGAAGCGACCGTGTTAACTGGCGACTTAGAACCGACGCGCCCGGTGTTGCCATGGTTACGAACCGCTGTGAGAACCTAGCTGCCCTCGTGAATGCCTCAATGTTTAATGAGTAAATGATGACGTTACGACAGGGTTGACGCTTCATTACAATATTCCGAGCGGCGTGCGCGAGGACAGCTGTAGTTAACCGCTTCACCTGCTACACCGTAACACCGGCTAACCACGCGCGAGCAAAGGAGCGGGATACACACCGAGGATGCGCGTGACGCCCAGCGTCAGTCTCTCGGCGACACCTTTGAAGGTGAAACTCTCTCTGGCCTCCTCCATCCGGGCGGCGGGTCTCTGCGGGTCTCTGCGGGTCTCTGCCGGCCTCCTGCACCAGCCGCACGGCTTCCTCTACGCCCACTATGCACGAGCCATAAGAGCGCGTCAGACTTCAGAATAAGAGCGAGCTTCCGGTGAAGGTGATAGTCATACGTCTGTAAATACAGACACGTTTGTGAGTTTAATTAAATGAATGAGTGAACACGTTTTTTTAATGGTAAATAATTAACACATTTAAACTGTATGTCGAGGATGATGGTGTCTGCTTTTAAGAAATACGTTTCTAACTATGGACCATTTCTTTTAAAAAACTTATCTGAGAGACACAATACTTTTTCGTTTTTAAATTCAACATCACAATATCCTGATATTAGAAGAGGTATCTTCCGATGTGGCATATCGATATTAGGTATAAGTATTTACACAATAGACAATACATATATTTCTTAAAATACAGTTTGCATATGGTAATTATAAAAATAAGTACATTTTGTATTTATTCATTAAGTTAAATATATTAAACTCTGTATTTACAGACGTATTGACTGACTATCACCTATTGTCCCTGTGTCCCTGTGCCCAAGAATGCTTCTCCAGCATGTATGAATGACTACCGACCGGTGGCCCTCACCTCGGTGGTCATGAAATGCTTTGAGAGGCTGATAAAGGACTACATCTGCGCCTTCCTCCCTTCCTCCATGGACCCGCTGCAGTTTGCTTATCGCCCAAACAGATCCACGGATGATGCTGTCTCCCAGGTACTGCACACCACACTCTCTCATCTGGACAGCCAGAGGGGGGGCTATGTGAGACTGCTGTTCATTGATTATAGTTCAGCTTTCAACACCATAGTCCCCTCCAGACTGGCCGGCAAGCTGATTGAGCTGGGACTGAACACCCCTGTGTGCTTGGATCCTGGACTTCCTGACCGCCAGGCCACAGGTGGTCAGGGTGGGCAGACACACCTCAAACCCCTCACCCTGAACACAGGATCCCCAGGGTTGCGTCCTCAGCCCCTACTGTACTCCTGTACACACATGACTGTGTGGCCAGTTTCAGCTCAACACCATCATCAAGTTTGCGGATGACACAGTGGTGGTGGGCCTGATCTCCGACAACGGCGAGAAGGCCTACCTGGAGGAAGTTGCTGATCTGTCACTCTGGTGCCAGGACAACAGCCTCATCATGAATGTCACCAAAACTAAGGAGCTGATTGTGGACTTTAGGAGGGTACAACAACAGAGGACGTACTCACCACTGGGGATTAACGGGACTACTGTGGAGAGGGTGAGCGGGTATAAATACCTGGGAGTCCACATCACCGAGGATCTGACATGGTCAACGAACACAGACACTCTGGTGAGAAAGGCAAGGCAGCGCCTCTACCACCTCAGGCAGCTGAGGAAATTTAAAGTTTCCCAGAGGATCCTTCAGTCCTTCTACTCTGGAGCTGTAGAGAGCGTCCTGACAGGAAGCATCACAGCCTGGTTTGGCAACTGCTCCGCTCAGGACAGGAAGGCTCTGCAGAGAGTAGTGCGTTCGACTGAACGCACTATTGGAACTACACTCCCCACCCTGCAGGACTTGTACACCAGGAGGTGCAGAACCAGAGCCGGCAGGATCATGAAGGATCCTCACCACCCCAACAACAGACTGTTTCAGCTGCTGCGGTCAGGCAGGCGCCTCCGTAGTCACGCTGCAAGAACAGAGAGACTGAGACGGAGTTTCTTTCCTCAGGCCATCAGGACTGTGAACTCCGACCTCACCAGGACCCCCACATAGACCCACACAACTGCCCCTCTTAGGCACACACACACACACACACACACACACACACACACACACACACACACACACACACACACACACACACACTTACTGTAAATATTGTGTTGTTTTTTATTGTAAATAGTGTGTACTTGTTGCCCTTGCACATTCCTGCTGAGCATTGCCACTTTCATTTCACTGCACACCCTGTGTGTGTATGTGACAAATAAAACATCTTGAATCTCTCTTGAATCTTGAAACCGGAACTTTGCTCTTATTTTGAAGTCAGTTCTTACACGCTTTTACCGCAATGCCTCGTATATACGCTCTTAACGTAAGGCCTTGTGTATACGCTCTTACCGTAATGCCTAGTATATACGCTCTTAACGTAAGGCCTTGTGTATACGCTCTTACCGTAATGCCTAGTATATACGCTCTTAACGTAAGGCCTTGTGTATTCGCTCTTACCGTAATGCCTAGTATATACGCTCTTAACGTAAGGCCTTGTGTATACGCTCTTACCGTAATGCCTAGTATATACGCTCTTAACGTAAGGCCTTGTGTATTCGCTCTTACCGTAATGCCTAGTATATACGCTCTTAACGTAAGGCCTTGTGTATTCGCTCTCACCGTAATGCCTAGTATATACGCTCTTAACGTAAGGCCTTGTGTATACGCTCTTACCGTAATGCCTAGTATATACGCTCTTAACGTAAGGCCTTGTGTATACGCTCTTACCGTAATGCCTAGTATCTACGCTCTTAACGTAAGGTCTTGTGGATACGCTCTTACCGTAATGCCTAGTATATACGCTCTTAACGTAAGGCCTTGTGTATACGCTCTTACCGTAATGCCTAGTATCTACGCTCTTAACGTAAGGTCTTGTGTATACGCTCTTACCGTAATGCCTAGTATATACGCTCTTAACGTAAGGCCTTGTGTATACGCTCTTACCGTAATGCCTAGTATCTACGCTCTTAACGTAAGGTCTTGTGTATACGCTCTTACCGTAATGCCTAGTATATACGCTCTTAACGTAAGGCCTTGTGTATACGCTCTTACCGTAATGCCTAGTATCTACGCTCTTAACGTAAGGTCTTGTGTATACGCTCTTACCGTAATGCCTAGTATATACGCTCTTAACGTAAGGCCTTGTGTATACGCTTTTACCGCAGTCACTTACGGTATGTCGAAAGAAGGCAGCTGGTAACAGACACAGGAAACGACCGACGCGGCTGACACATATTTAAGCCAATAGAAACGCCTTCCTACAAACTAGCCAATTGGCTTCTCCGTTGCGAGAGAGAGGCGGGACTAATGGCTCCTTAGCAACGCTTGGCTCCTCGCGAGCGGTGGCGGTCGTTTCAACATGGCGGCGGCGGCTCAAAGCGGAGATCCGAGGATCTGCTGGCTGGATGGCGGTAGGAGGATTTACACTCAACTCCTCGAGCTTACATGGACATCCCTGCTTATCTTGAATAAAGTTGTAACAAGTTTTTGAACGAGTCTCACATAAGGTAACTTCTGTTTTAATGCGGGAAAGTTTGTATTCCTGAAGAAGTGAGACAGCTAGCGGTAAATTGGTTACGGCTAGTTAATTTAATTAACTCATGTCATACTTTATCTCCAGACACTGTGAAAACAGTAATAATCTTAACCAATAAGCTCTGTTGGATTGACTTCTGAGCTCTTGTTTGGTTTGTTCCTTAGAAAGCAGTTAGCTCGTTATGGGATGGTTTCATTAAGGATGTGACGGTTAGCTTTAGCGTCATGGAGCAGACATCGTGTCAGCTGACCTGTGATCTCTTTGATCGTGTCAGCTGACCTGTGATCGTGTCAGCTGACCTGTGTTCTCTTCTTCACTCAGTGTCGGATGACGAGCAGCCGCTGGTGTTCGTTCCTGGTGAGGCTCTCACTCATTGGACGGTTCCCAGAGAGAGAAGTGTCTGTCGCTCATGTCCACATGTCCTCCTCCCGTCTCAGGCCTGGGGGGAGAGGGGCCGACCCGGGGCCCTTTGGGGTCGAGACCCGGCAGCACAGGAGGAACCACGATGCGAGCCAGGCCAAGTTCTGACCGCGACAACCGGGCCACGCTACAGAAACGGGGCCGCCTAGGAGGCGAGCCGCCTGGGACGCACACCCAGGAACCAGTGAAGGAACCAGTGAAGGAACCAGTGAAGGAACCAGTGAAGGAACCAGTGAGGGTCCGCTCCAGTGGGCCTGCAGTCCCAGAGCCCGCTCCAGGCCGGGGACCTGTGCTCCCCTCTGCACAGGTCCACCACCCGTCTGACGTGTTCTCTCCTTCCCTGTTGACGGAGCGGTTCTAGACGTGGCCACAATGTGTTTGTCAGTTGGTGGTTCTGTCTCTGCAGGTCGTCTCCGAGGCCAGCGGCGCTCAGAGCCAGGTCTGTTTGAAGGACCTCCGTCCTGAAGACAAGCGCCGCATCGCTCGCCTCGTTGAGGAGCTGGCCAGGTAGCAGCAGCATCTTGTCTGCCGATGACATTCACATGTTTTCATGGCGTGTTCATCTCAATACGTCTGCAGCTGCTCTTCATCCCTCTGAACGCGTGATGAAGAGCAGCTGCACCTCTCTCTCCAGAGTGAGCGAGGAGAAGGAGGAGTCGCTGCAGCGCCTGAAAGATGAACAGGGAAACTTTGAGTGCAAGATCCAGAAGTTGGAGCAACAGAAGCTGGTGATCGGGCGGGAGAGGGAGAGTATCCTTCAAGATGACAGCAAGGAGGATTTGTTGTATTTGCCATATTGTTTTTGAATGAAATGGCTTTTAATGGCCGCACTGGGTGAGCGGTACATGAACGCATTCCATTGTCCTCGCAACCGCCAGAGAACCACAGTGAGCTGCTGGTGCTCAGAGGGAAACGGATGTTCTTCAAGAACTCCAGGGTACAATCAGTAAAACTGGTAAATGTGACCAGAATGATTTTTTAATATAGAATGCTAAAAAACACCCAGGTGAGTTCAGGGGTCATCCCCTCTTCAACCTAATGGGCGAACAGTGGACACACGGACACCTGTTGCCAGTGGCACGCAGGTGTTCCATTCACTGCCTGCAGGGGGCAGTGTGGCCGAGGAGCAGCTCCGTTTGAATGACTTGTGTTCTGCTTGTAGCTTATCGGTCGTGAACACGATCTATTTCAAGGTCGAAGCCGAACCGCCGAAATCATCATCATCCAAAGATGAATTGAGACGCGCTTCAACCAGCATGCGACGGCTGACCCTCCCAGAGCGTGAGGTGGGTCACATGGGGCGTGGCCGACCCTCCCAGAGCGTGAGGTGGGTCACATGGGGCGTGGCCGACCCTCCCAGAGCGTGAGGCGGGTCACATGGGGCGTGGCCGACCCTCCCAGAGCGTGAGGCGGGTCACATGGGGCGTGGCCGACCCTCCCAGAGCGTGAGGCGGGTCACATGGGCGTGGTCGACTCTCCCAGAGCGTGAGGCGGGTCACATGGGGTGTGGCCGACCCTGCTAGAGCATGAGGCGGGTCACATGGGGCGTGGCCGACCCTCCCAGAGCGTGAGGCGGGTCACATGGGCGTGGCTGACCTCCCAGAGCGTGAGGCGGGTCACATGGGCGTGGCCGACCTCCCAGAGCGTGAGGCGGGTCACATGGGCGTGGCTGACCTCCCAGAGCGTGAGGCGGGTCACATGGGCGTGGCCGACCCTCCCAGAGCGTGAGGCGGGTCACATGGGCGTGGCCGACCCTCCCAGAGCGTGAGGCGGGTCACATGGGCGTGGCCGACCCTCCCAGAGCGTGAGGCGGGTCACATGGGCGTGGCCGACCCTCCCAGAGCGTGAGGCGGGTCACATGGGCGTGGCCGACCTCCCAGAGCGTGAGGCGGGTCACATGGGCGTGGCCGACCCTCCCAGAGCGTGAGGCGGGTCACATGGGCGTGGCCGACCTCCCAGAGCGTGAGGCGGGTCACATGGGGCGTGGCCGACCCTCCCAGAGCGTGAGGCGGGTCACATGGGGCGTGGCCGACCCTCCCAGAGCGTGAGGCGGGTCACATGGGGCGTGGGACCTCCCAGAGCGTGAGGCGGTCACATGGGCGTGGCCGACCTCCCAGAGCGTGAGGCGGGTCACATGGGCGTGGCCGACCCTCCCAGAGCGTGAGGCGGGTCACATGGGGCGTGGCCGACCCTCCCAGAGCGTGAGGCGGGTCACATGGGGCGTGGCCGACCCTCCCAGAGCGTGAGGCGGGTCACATGGGGCGTGGCCGACCCTCCTAGAGCATGAGGCGGGTCACATGGGGCGTGGCCGACCCTCCCAGAGCGTGAGGCGGGTCACATGGGGCGTGGCCGACCCTCCCAGAGCGTGAGGCGGGTCACATGGGGCGTGGCCGACCCTCCCAGAGCGTGAGGCGGGTCACATGGGGCGTGGCCGACCCTCCCAGAGCGTGAGGCGGGTCACATGGGGCGTGGCCGACCCTCCCAGAGCGTGAGGCGGGGTCACATGGGGCGTGGCCGACCCTCCCAGAGCGTGAGGCGGGTCACATGGGGCGTGGCCGACCCTCCTAGAGCGTGAGGCGGGGTCACATGGGGCGTGGCCGACCCTCCTAGAGCGTGAGGCGGGTCACATGGGTCGTGGCCGACCCTCCTAGAGCGTGAGGCGGGTCACATGGGGCGTGGCCGACCCTCCCAGAGCGTGAGGCGGGTCACATGGGGCGTGGCCGACCCTCCTAGAGCGTGAGGCGGGGTCCTGGAGGTTAATGCTGGAGTTGGTAGCTGAGGTAGTTTTCTGTTTCTGGGCACCCGGTCGAAACTGATCTGAGGTTCTGTTCTGTGGTGTGTACCTGGGTACCTGTGTACCTGTGGCGTGTACCTGTGGTGTGTACCTGTGGTGTGTACCTGTGGTACCTGTGGTGTGTACCTGTGGTGTGTACCTGTGGTTGTTCCTTCACGGTCCTCCAGGCCTGCAGCAGCAGTACCGGGAGTGCCAGGAGCTGCTCGGACTGTACCAACAGTACCTGTCTCAGCAGAAGGCCCAATTGAACCAGTCCATCTCCCAGCTCAGCCAGGGCCCCGCCCATAGCAGGCTACGGGTACGTGTGTGTGTGTGTGTTGAATATGACTCCCTCAAGGTGACACCTCCCTGGCTGCAGTGCGCTCGCCCTCTGCCACATGGACCTCCTCATGCGGGTCTCGTCGTGGTCCTGGCCTCGGCCGGTACCGCGAGGCGCGTTGCAGCTCCGGTCCTCCAGGGGGAGCTGCAACGCGCCAGAGCTCAGGAACATGAGGACAGTGCTCTGGCTCAGGGGCTCAGGGGCCCTCTCTCCATGTCGGCTGAGATGCTCCATCGATGGTCCTTGTGCTCTGCAGGTGGTCTGCAGTGAGGAAGCCCCCAGCGGGGGGCCCGGCTCCCCACTCGGCCTCGCTGCTAAACGGCCCCCAGGAGCGTCACGAGCCCAGAGCCTCCACGGCCCTCTGACCTGTGGTGGGTTCAGGCCCCCTGACCTCACACAGCAGGGGCCCCAGAGGAGGCGGAGCAGGGAGAAAGGCCACCATGACACCGTGGAGAGTGGCAGGTGAGTCGTGCTCCGTGAGGATCGACTGCCGCATTCAGAGGGTGAGGATGTCAAGTTAAGAGTTTGTATTTAAATGTGGCTCCGCCCACCGGCTCCACAGGGGGCGTGGCCACGGCTCCGAGGCCAACGAGGCCCTGACCACGCCTCTGCTGGGTCACGAGGTCTGGGAGGAGAAGAGGCACCAGGTCCTGCTGCAGAAGATGCAGCTGGAGCTGGAGAGGGAGGAGCTTAGGACACGGCTGGCGGAGCAGGAGGCGGAGCTTAGGACACGGCTGGCGGAGCAGGAGGCGGAGCTTAGCAGGCAGAGTCAGGAGCTACATCAGTCACGACTGGACCGCAGCAGGTACACGGGAGGGGGGACCGACCCTCTGGGGCCACACCCTGTGACATCATCACCGTGACATCGTCATTGTTAGGTTTCAACAAGCCGCTCAGTCTGAGCTCAGTGGAGAGCCGGAGAGGACCCCCCACTCTGATGTACCCTCCAGGTAACACACACACCCACACACACACACCCACACACACACACACACACACACACACAGCTCACGGAGGTGTGGTCCCAGTGTGTGTGCAGAGCTTCCTCCTGTCGCTGCTCCTCTGGAGAAAGGTGAGCTTCAGAGGTAACGATGAAGTCGGGTGGAGGAGGCGTGTCTCTTCATGTCCGACCTCTCTGACCTCCCAGCAGCCTCGGACACAAAGGACGCGTCCACGTCTCCGGCCCCCCAGGGGCCCGCTGTCCCAGAGACCCCCGAGGCCAGGTAACACACCTTTACTGGACAGCCTCTGAGGAATGTCCACGGGCCCCGTTGAGCTGGAGCATCAGTCACTCTGAGGACCAGGTCCTGGATCAGTGGTCCTCCTCCCACTGGGGTCTGTGTGCAAAGGGAGCGTCTCGAGGAGACCCTGTGGACCCGCTGGGCTTCTGGTCCCAGCAGGTCCAGTGGACCTCCTCTGAGCTCCTCTTCCCTCCAGGCTGGACTTGTCCCTGGTGGAGCTGCTGGAGGTCTTCAGTCCCGTCTCCAGCGCTCCGGCCCGACGCCGGCTCGGCGCCCCCGGACCGGCGAGCAGAACCCTGCTGACCCGGTCCGGGTCTCAGAGCGCCCGGCAGGACCTGGAGGAGAGCCAGATCCTGGAGGACATCTTCTTCATCTGCTGACCCCACATTTCATCGCCCGGCTTACTTTTTATACCTTTAACTTACAGCCGACGTTCTAATTCAGAATAATTATGGAGTTCTACTTTGTTTTGAGGTTTTAATACAAATAAACATATTTATTCAGAATGGGTTCTAATTCGTGTGACGTTGATACTCTTATGACTGAAATACCTAAATTATCATCATCTCAATATATAAATAATATATATATTATATATATATGAATACATACATACAAGATCATCCTTCGATTTGTTTCAATGCAATACACTGAGATGAGGATTTGAGCATTTCACATTTGACATGTTAAGTAGTTATGATTTCAAAAGTGTCCGTTTGGAGGTTCCCGTGTCTCCGTCAGTCTGCTACACCCAAAGGAAGTAGGCGATCTCATCCAGATCCACCGGATAGTCTGTGAGGTGCAGCGGCTCCTTGATGTCGTACCGCTCCCCCTTGTAGCTCCTCCAGTGGCCGGCCGGCAGGTAGATGTCCCGCTCCTGCTTCCCCGGCTCCAGGACCGGCGCCACCATGAGGTCGTCCCCGATCAGGAACTGCGAGTCGATTTTATAGGCCGTCTCGTCCCCCGTGGCGATCCACCACAGGGGCCGTATAATCGGGTCCCCGGTGTCCAGCACCTCGCCGGCCAGCTCCAGGACCCGAGGCGCCACGATACTCTCGTGGAGGGCCGTGTACTTGCGAGCAATGTCGACCACCTCGTTGTCGTACGCCCACGGCGGAATAGAGAACTGCATGGAGGGCATGAAGGCCGCCAGCTCCAGCCAGCGGATGTAGAGCTCTCGGTCGGGGAGGACGCCGTTCCCGTCCGTGCGGTTCAGATACGCGTTCCCTCCGATCATGTCTGGTAAGATGAACTGGTAGCCCAGAATGCCGATGGTCAGCACGGTGGGGATCAAGGACTTGAGGCCCAGCTCGTAGCCCCAAACCGAGTCCCTGTCGATGGGTCTGAAGAAGCAGGAGATGTTCTGGGACTGGTAGCCGCTGCGCAGCTCCGCTCGGTCGTTGTAGGGGATCGCCATCTCCGTGTAGCGTCTTGTGAAAAAACTCGGGTCCCTGATGGGAGTTCTGGTACTAAACTTCCAGGGCAAGTAGTTGGTCTCCCCCGCGTCAAATTTAAAAGAGGACACTCCGTACCTGGAGCGCAGCGAGCGCAGCTGGGAGGAAAACCAGTCGCGGGCTTCCGGATTGGTGAAGTCCAGAATGGCACCGACGCCGTTCCACCAGCGCACCATGGCCGGCAGCCGGCCCGTGGGCTCCCGGACAAACAGACCCCTCTGCACGCAGGTGTGGAAGTTCTCAGAGTCGTAGTTCACAAACGGGTGAGTCCAGAGCGACACCGAGAATCCGTCGGATTTCAGGGATTGGAACATGGCCGAGGCGTTGGGGAACTTGGTCCGGTCAAACTCAAAGTCTCCGTAGCGGCTGGTGTAGCGGTCGTCGACCTCCAGGTGGCTGCAGTTGAACTTGTATTTGCGAATGTTGGCGGCGTACGTCAAGACTTTCTCCTGGTCGATGTCCGTCTTATGGAGGGCCCAGGTCGACCAGATCGGGTGGCGAAACATGACCTTGGCCGGCACTTTGTTGGGCTTGTTGAAGTACCGGCGGACCATGTACTTGTGGATGGACGTCACATCCAGGCCCACGCACACTCTGTAGCTCAGCTCGGCGCACGGGGCCTCTCCCGGGTTGGGCTTGAAGGGACTGTCGTTGTATCGCGCCTGGAAGGACATGGTCTTCTCCGTGTCATTCCAGCCCAGGTGGAAGGGCACGGAATTATTGATCTTGATGGCCGTAGCGTTGGATGAAAGCCAATAACTTTCCAAGATTCCGCCAAATTCATTGCGGTTGGAGTAGATGTCCCCGGTGACAAAGGGCTTGGCAGCCTGTTGGCCGTGGATAGAAATAGGCCAGTGTTGAATCGCTGACACTGCACCCCCATACCAGTGTGCAAACGTGTACGTCATGGCGTGCTCGACAGGAATGTCAGGAACCAGTTCCTCCCAGCGCACGCGGTAGCACTGCACCGTGTCTTTGGGCCGCACCGTCTCAATGAAGAAGTTCAGCCGGCGGTCCGTGGTGCGTCCGCAGCTCAGGAGCTCCCTTCTTTGGACCAGGAATCCAAATCCAGCGTTCCTGACCTGCCGACATATTACACTTCTCTCTCAAACACACACATTTCACGTGTATTTTGTCACAGTTAAAAAACACTGAAATGACTTATTTACATGTTACATACATTTTCTGATGCATCTGAAATATGCCCAAGTCCACTGAAACAATTCTAACCTGAAGTCCATTCTGAAGACAATTGACCCTCCCTGGTTGCGGATAATGTAGCCGTCTTTATTCAGATCCAGGAGCTGAGTCTTCAGCAGCTCAGCCTTGCGTAGCGAGGCGATGTAGTAACACCACGCAGTCACCGCGGCAACCACCAGCACCAGACCCAGGACCCCGGCCCCCACTAGGGGCCGGGTCTCCTTGCTGCACTTCTGCTTGGGGATCACGTCTGTAATGGTGCCTCCCGCTCCGCCGGGAACCACCTGGTACATGACGGGTCTGCCTGTTGCTGCTCAAGGGTCAGAGAAAGGTTTTCCAGGAAACCTGGACTGTTGCACTCGCCTGTCATGAGAGAAAGAACAACGCTTTGAAAAGTCAGCGTCAAGGTCTTCACGCAGGATTTGCTTTTCTTATCTCAACACGAGATCATAAAAGAACTAAAAGGCAGCTTGTACTATGAGCCTCCATGCAGAGCATTCGCTTAACGCTGATCCCAGTTCGCTTTAGTTCAATTATTTAAAACCCCTGAACTATCAGAGACATTGAGAAATCTAGTCAGTGTAAAGCCTCCATGACGTCTCATACCGTGTATGACACGGTATGAGACGTCATGTAGGACACGGTATGAGACGTCATGGAGGACACGGTATGAGACGTCATGGAGGACACGGTATGAGACGTCATGTATGACACGGTATGAGACGTCATGTATGACACGGTATGAGACGTCATGGAGGACACGGTATGAGACATCATGGAGGACACGGTATGAGACGTCATGGAGGACACGGTATGAGACGTCATGGAGGACACGGTATGAGACGTCATGGAGGACACGGTATGAGACATCATGGAGGACACGGTATGAGACGTCATGTATGACACGGTATGAGACGTCATGTATGACACGGTATGAGACGTCATGGAGGACACGGTATGAGACATCATGGAGGACACGGTATGAGACGTCATGGAGGACACGGTATGAGACGTCATGTAGGACACGGTATGAGACGTCATGGAGGACACGGTATGAGACATCATGGAGGACACGGTATGAGACGTCATGTATGACACGGTATGAGACGTCATGGAGGACACGGTATGAGATGTCATGGAGGACACGGTATGAGACGTCATGTAGGACACGGTATGAGACGTCATGTAGGACACGGTATGAGACGTCATGGAGGACACGGTATGAGACGTCATGGAGGACACGGTATGAGACGTCATGTAGGACACGGTATGAGACGTCATGGAGGACACGGTATGAGACGTCATGTATGACACGGTATGAGACGTCATGGAGGACACGGTATGAGACGTCATGTAGGACACGGTATGAGACGTCATGGAGGACACGGTATGAGACGTCATGTATGACACGGTATGAGACGTCATGGAGGACACGGTATGAGACGTCATGGAGGACACGGTATGAGACGTCATGTAGGACACGGTATGAGACGTCATGGAGGACACGGTATGAGACGTCATGTAGGACACGGTATGAGACGTCATGTAGGACACGGTATGAGACGTCATGGAGGACACGGTATGAGACGTCATGTAGGACACGGTATGAGACGTCATGAGGACACGGTATGAGACGTCATGGAGGACACGGTATGAGACGTCATGGAGGACACGGTATGAGACGTCATGGAGGACACGGTATGAGACGTCATGGAGGACACGGTATGAGACGTCATGGAGGACACGGTATGAGACGTCATGTAGGACACGGTATGAGACGTCATGGAGGACACGGTATGAGACGTCATGGAGGACACGGTATGAGACGTCATGGAGGACACGGTATGAGACGTCATGGAGGACACGGTATGAGACGTCATGAGGACACGGTATGAGACGTCATGGAGGACACGGTATGAGACGTCATGGAGGACACGGTATGAGACGTCATGGAGGACACGGTATGAGACGTCATGGAGGACACGGTATGAGACGTCATGTAGGACACGGTACGAGACGTCATGGAGGACACGGTATGAGACGTCATGAGGACACGGTATGAGACGTCATGTAGGACACGGTATGAGACGTCATGGAGGACACGGTATGAGACGTCATGGAGGACACGGTATGAGACGTCATGGAGGACACGGTATGAGACGTCATGGAGGACACGGTATGAGACGTCATGGAGGACACGGTATGAGACGTCATGGAGGACACGGTATGAGGCGTCATGGAGGACACGGTATGAGACGTCATGGAGGACACGGTATGAGACGTCATGGAGGACACGGTATGAGACGTCATGGAGGACACGGTATGAGACGTCATGGAGGACACGGTATGAGACGTCATGGAGGACACGGTATGAGACGTCATGGAGGACACGGTATGAGACGTCATGGAGGACACGGTATGAGACGTCATGGAGGACACGGTATGAGACGTCATGGAGGACACGGTATGAGACGTCATGGAGGACACGGTATGAGACGTCATGGAGGACACGGTATGAGACGTCATGGAGGACACGGTATGAGACGTCATGGAGGACACGGTATGAGACGTCATGGAGGACACGGTATGAGACGTCATGGAGGACACGGTATGAGACGTCATGGAGGACACGGTATGAGACGTCATGGAGGACACGGTATGAGACGTCATGGAGGACACGGTATGAGACGTCATGGAGGACACGGTATGAGACGTCATGTAGGACACGGTATGAGGCGTCATGGAGGACACGGTATGAGACGTCATGGAGGACACGGTATGAGACGTCATGTAGGACACGGTATGAGACGTCATGGAGGACACGGTATGAGACGTCATGGAGGACACGGTATGAGACGTCATGGAGGACACGGTATGAGACGTCATGGAGGACACGGTATGAGACGTCATGTAGGACACGGTATGAGACGTCATGGAGGACACGGTATGAGACGTCATGGAGGACACGGTATGAGACGTCATGTAGGACACGGTATGAGACGTCATGGAGGACACGGTATGAGACGTCATGGAGGACACGGTATGAGACGTCATGTAGGACACGGTATGAGACGTCATGGAGGACACGGTATGAGACGTCATGGAGGACACGGTATGAGACGTCATGTAGGACACGGTATGAGACGTCATGGAGGACACGGTATGAGACGTCATGGAGGACACGGTATGAGACGTCATGTAGGACACGGTATGAGACGTCATGGAGGACACGGTATGAGACGTCATGTAGGACACGGTATGAGACGTCATGTAGGACACGGTATGAGACGTCATGGAGGACACGGTATGAGACGTCATGTAGGACACGGTATGAGACGTCATGGAGGACACGGTATGAGACGTCATGGAGGACACGGTATGAGACGTCATGGAGGACACGGTATGAGACGTCATGTAGGACACGGTATGAGACGTCATGGAGGACACGGTATGAGACGTCATGGAGGACACGGTATGAGACGTCATGGAGGACACGGTATGAGACGTCATGAGGACACGGTATGAGACGTCATGGAGGACACGGTATGAGACGTCATGGAGGACACGGTATGAGACGTCATGGAGGACACGGTATGAGACGTCATGGAGGACACGGTATGAGACGTCATGGAGGACACGGTATGAGACGTCATGGAGGACACGGTATGAGACGTCATGGAGGACACGGTATGAGACGTCATGGAGGACACGGTATGAGGCGTCATGGAGGACACGGTATGAGACGTCATGGAGGACACGGTATGAGACGTCATGGAGGACACGGTATGAGACGTCATGTAGGACACGGTATGAGACGTCATGGAGGACACGGTATGAGACGTCATGGAGGACACGGTATGAGACGTCATGGAGGACACGGTATGAGACGTCATGGAGGACACGGTATGAGACGTCATGGAGGACACGGTATGAGACGTCATGGAGGACACGGTATGAGGCGTCATGGAGGACACGGTATGAGACGTCATGGAGGACACGGTATGAGGCGTCATGGAGGACACGGTATGAGACGTCATGAGGACACGGTATGAGACGTCATGGAGGACACGGTATGAGACGTCATGGAGGACACGGTATGAGGCGTCATGGAGGACACGGTATGAGGCGTCATGGAGGACACGGTATGAGACGTCATGGAGGACACGGTATGAGACGTCATGGAGGACACGGTATGAGACGTCATGGAGGACACGGTATGAGACGTCATGGAGGACACGGTATGAGACGTCATGGAGGACACGGTATGAGACGTCATGGAGGACACGGTATGAGGCGTCATGTAGGACACGGTATGAGACGTCATGGAGGACACGGTATGAGACGTCATGTAGGACACGGTATGAGACGTCATGGAGGACACGGTATGAGACGTCATGTAGGACACGGTATGAGACGTCATGGAGGACACGGTATGAGACGTCATGGAGGACACGGTATGAGACGTCATGGAGGACACGGTATGAGACGTCATGGAGGACACGGTATGAGACGTCATGGAGGACACGGTATGAGACGTCATGGAGGACACGGTATGAGACGTCATGGAGGACACGGTATGAGACGTCATGTAGGACACGGTATGAGACGTCATGTAGGACACGGTATGAGACGTCATGTAGGACACGGTATGAGACGTCATGGAGGACACGGTATGAGACGTCATGGAGGACACGGTATGAGACGTCATGGAGGACACGGTATGAGACGTCATGGAGGACACGGTATGAGGCGTCATGGAGGACACGGTATGAGACGTCATGGAGGACACGGTATGAGGCGTCATGGAGGACACGGTATGAGACGTCATGGAGGACACGGTATGAGACGTCATGGAGGACACGGTATGAGACGTCATGGAGGACACGGTATGAGACGTCATGGAGGACACGGTATGAGACGTCATGTAGGACACGGTATGAGACGTCATGGAGGACACGGTATGAGACGTCATGTAGGACACGGTATGAGACGTCATGGAGGACACGGTATGAGACGTCATGTAGGACACGGTATGAGACGTCATGGAGGACACGGTATGAGACGTCATGGAGGACACGGTATGAGACGTCATGGAGGACACGGTATGAGACGTCATGGAGGACACGGTATGAGACGTCATGGAGGACACGGTATGAGACGTCATGGAGGACACGGTATGAGGCGTCATGGAGGACACGGTATGAGACGTCATGGAGGACACGGTATGAGACGTCATGGAGGACACGGTATGAGACGTCATGGAGGACACGGTATGAGACGTCATGGAGGACACGGTATGAGACGTCATGGAGGACACGGTATGAGGGCGTCATGGAGGACACGGTATGAGACGTCATGGAGGACACGGTATGAGACGTCATGGAGGACACGGTATGAGACGTCATGGAGGACACGGTATGAGACGTCATGGAGGACACGGTATGAGACGTCATGGAGGACACGGTATGAGACGTCATGGAGGACACGGTATGAGACGTCATGGAGGACACGGTATGAGACGTCATGGAGGACACGGTATGAGACGTCATGGAGGACACGGTATGAGGCGTCATGGAGGACACGGTATGGGAGGACACGGTATGAGGCGTCATGGAGGACACGGTATGAGACGTCATGGAGGACACGGTATGAGACGTCATGTAGGACACGGTATGAGACGTCATGGAGGACACGGTATGAGACGTCATGGAGGACACGGTATGAGACGTCATGGAGGACACGGTATGAGGCGTCATGGAGGACCGGTATGAGGCGTCATGGAGGACACGGTATGAGACGTCATGGAGGACACGGTATGAGACGGGACACGGTATGAGACGTCATGGAGGACACGGTATGAGACGTCATGGAGGACACGGTATGAGGCGTCATGGAGGACACGGTATGAGACGTCATGGAGGACACGGTATGAGACGTCATGGAGGACACGGTATGAGACGTCATGGAGGACACGGTATGAGGCGTCATGGAGGACACGGTATGAGACGTCATGGAGGACACGGTATGAGGCGTCATGGAGGACACGGTATGACTGGTCATGGAAGTCACGGTATGAGAGGACATGTATGTCACGGTATGACACGTCAAGGAGGACACGGTATGAGGCGTCATGGAGGACACGGTATGAGGCGTCATGGAGGACACGGTATGAGAGGCGTCATGGAGGACACGGTTTGAGACGTCATGCCGGACACCGTATGAGACGTCATGGAGGACACGGTATGAGGCGTCATGGAGGACACGGTATGAGACGTCATGGAGGACACGGCATGTGTCGTCATGGTGGACACGGTATGAGGCGTCATGGAGGACACGGTATGAGACGTCATGGAGGACACGGTATGAGACGTCATGGAGGACACGGTATGAGACGTCATGGAGGACACGGTATGAGACGTCATGGAGGACACGGTATGAGCGTCATGGAGGACACGGGATGAGGCGACATGTAAGACACGGTATGAGGCGTCATGTAGGACACGGTATGAGACGTCATGGAGGACACGGTATGAGACGTCATGGAGGACACGGTATGAGACGTCATGTAGGACACGGTATGAGACGTCATGGAGGACACGGTATGAGACGTCATGGAGGACACGGTATGAGGCGTCATGTAGGACACGGGATGAGAGGTCATGGAGGACACGGTATGAGGCGTCATGTAGGACACGGTATGAGACGTCATGGAGGACACGGTATGAGACATCATGGAGGACACGGTATGAGACGTCATGTAGGACACGGTATGAGGCGTCATGGAGGACACGGTATGAGACGTCATGGAGGACACGGTATGAGACGTCATGGAGGACACGGTATGAGGCGTCATGAGGACACGGTATGAGGCGTCATGGAGGACACGGTATGAGGCGTCATGTAGGACACGGTATGAGACGTCATGGAGGACACGGTATGGGCCGTCATGGAGGACACGGTATGAGCCGTCATGGAGGACACGGTATGAGACGTCATGTAGGACACGGTATGAGACGTCATGGAGGACACGGTATGAGACGTCATGGAGGACACGGTATGGGACGTCATGGAGGACACGGTATGAGACGTCATGGAGGACACGGTATGAGACGTCATGGAGGACACGGTATGAGACATCATGGAGGACACGGTATGAGACGTCATGGAGGACACGGTATGAGACGTCATGGAGGACACGGTATGAGACGTCATGTAGGACACGGTATGAGACGTCATGTAGGACACGGTATGAGACGTCATGAGGACACGGTATGAGACGTCATGGAGGACACGGTATGAGACGTCATGGAGGACACGGTATGAGACGTCATGTAGGACACGGTATGAGACGTCATGTAGGACACGGTACGAGACGTCATGGAGGACACGGTATGAGACGTCATGGAGGACACGGTATGAGACGTCATGGAGGACACGGTATGAGACGTCATGTAGGACACGGTATGAGACGTCATGGAGGACACGGTATGAGACGTCATGGAGGACACGGTATGAGACGTCATGGAGGACACGGTATGAGACGTCATGGAGGACACGGTATGAGACGTCATGGAGGACACGGTATGAGACGTCATGGAGGACACGGTATGAGACGTCATGGAGGACACGGTATGAGACGTCATGGAGGACACGGTATGAGACGTCATGGAGGACACGGTATGAGGCGTCATGGAGGACACGGTATGAGACGTCATGGAGGACACGGTATGAGGACGTCATGGAGGACACGGTACGAGACATCATGGAGGACACGGTATGAGACGTCATGGAGGACATGGTATGAGACGTCATGGAGGACACGGTATGAGACATCATGGAGGACACGGTATGAGACGTCATGGAGGACATGGTATGAGACGTCATGGAGGACACGGTATGAGACGTCATGGAGGACACGGTATGAGGCGTCATGGAGGACACGGTATGAGACGTCATGGAGGACACGGTATGAGACGTCATGGAGGACACGGTATGAGACGTCATGGAGGACACGGTATGAGACGTCATGGAGGACACGGTATGAGACGTCATGGAGGACACGGTACGAGACGTCATGTAGGACACGGTATGAGGCGTCATGGAGGACACGGTATGAGACGTCATGGAGGACACGGTATGAGACGTCATGGAGGACACGGTATGAGGACGTCATGAGGACACGGTATGAGGCGTCATGGAGGACACGGTATGAGACATCATGGAGGACACGGTATGAGGCGTCATGGAGGACACGGTATGAGGCGTCATGTAGGACACGGTATGAGACGTCATGGAGGACACGGTATGAGGACGTCATGGAGGACACGGTATGAGACGTCATGGAGGACACGGTATGAGGCGTCATGAGGACACGGTATGAGACGTCATGGAGGACACGGTATGAGACGTCATGGAGGACACGGTATGAGGCGTCATGGAGGACACGGTATGAGACGTCATGTAGGACACGGTATGAGACGTCATGGAGGACACGGTATGAGACGTCATGGAGGACACGGTATGAGACGTCATGGAGGACACGGTATGAGACGTCATGGAGGACACGGTATGAGACGTCATGGAGGACACGGTATGAGACGTCATGGAGGACACGGTAAGAGACGTCATGGAGGACACGGTATGAGACGTCATGGAGGACACGGTAAGAGACGTCATGGAGGACACGGTATGAGACGTCATGGAGGACACGGTATGAGGCGTCATGGAGGACACGGTATGAGACGTCATGGAGGACACGGTATGAGACGTCATGGAGGACACGGTATGAGGCGTCATGGAGGACACGGTATGAGACGTCATGGAGGACACGGTATGAGGCGTCATGGAGGACACGGTATGAGACGTCATGGAGGACACGGTATGAGGCGTCATGGAGGACACGGTATGAGGCGTCATGGAGGACACGGTATGAGACGTCATGGAGGACACGGTATGAGGCGTCATGGAGGACACGGTATGAGAGCGTCATGGAGGACACGGTATGAGACGTCATGGAGGACACGGTATGAGACGTCATGGAGGACACGGTATGAGACGTCATGGAGGACACGGTATGAGGCGTCATGGAGGACACGGTATGAGGCGTCATGGAGGACACGGTATGAGACGTCATGGAGGACACGGTATGAGGCGTCATGGAGGACACGGTATGAGGCGTCATGGAGGACACGGTATGAGACGTCATGAAGGACACGGTAGGGGGCGTCATGTAGGACACGGTATGAGGCGTCATGGAGGACACGGTATGAGACGTCATGTAGGACACGGTATGAGGCGTCATGGAGGACACGGTATGAGACGTCATGGAGGACACGGTATGAGACGTCATGTAGGACACGGTATGAGACGTCATGGAGGACACGGTATGAGACGTCATGGAGGACACGGTATGAGACGTCATGGAGGACACGGTATGAGACGTCATGGAGGACACGGTATGAGACGTCATGGAGGACACGGTATGAGACGTCATGGAGGACACGGTATGAGACGTCATGGAGGACACGGTATGAGACGTCATGGAGGACACGGTATGAGACGTCATGGAGGACACGGTATGAGACGTCATGGAGGACACGGTATGAGACGTCATGTAGGACACGGTATGAGACGTCATGAGGACACAGTATGAGACGTCATGGAGGACACGGTATGAGACGTCATGTAGGACACGGTATGAGACGTCATGGAGGACACGGTATGAGGAGTCTAGTATGACACGGTAAGAGACGTCATGGAGGACACGGTATGAGACGTCATGGAGGGCACGGTATGAGACGTCATGGAGGACACGGTATGAGACGTCATGGAGGACACGGTATGAGACGTCATGGAGGACACGGTATGAGGCGTCATGGAGGACACGGTATGAGACGTCATGGAGGACACGGTATGAGGCGTCATGGAGGACACGGTATGAGACGTCATGTAGGACACGGTATGAGACGTCATGGAGGACACGGTATGAGGCGTCATGGAGGACACGGTATGAGACGTCATGAGGACACGGTATGAGACGTCATGGAGGACACGGTATGAGGCGTCATGGGACACGGTATGAGACGTCATGGAGGACACGGTATGAGACGTCATGGAGGACACGGTATGAGACGTCATGGAGGACACGGTATGAGACGTCATGGAGGACACGGTATGAGGCGTCATGGAGGACACGGTATGAGACGTCATGGAGGACACGGTATGAGGCGTCATGTAGGACACGGTATGAGGCGTCATGGAGGACACGGTATGAGACGTCATGTATGACACGGTACGAGACGTCATGGAGGACACGGTACGAGACGTCATGGAGGACACGGTATGAGACGTCATGGAGGACACGGTATGAGACGTCATGTAGGACACGGTATGATACGTCATGTATGACACGGTATGAGACGTCATGGAGGACACGGTATGAGACGTTATGGAGGACCACGGTATGAGGCGTCATGGAGGACACGGTATGAGGCGTCATGGAGGACACGGTATGAGGACGTCATGGAGGACACGGTATGAGGCGTCATGGAGGACACGGTATGAGACGTCATGGAGGACACGGTATGAGACGTCATGGAGGACACGGTACGAGACGTCATGGAGGACACGGTATGAGACGTCATGGAGGACACGGTATGAGACGTCATGGAGGACACGGTATGAGACGTCATGGAGGACACGGTATGAGACGTCATGGAGGACACGGTACGAGACGTCATGGAGGACACGGTATGAGACGTCATGGAGGACACGGTATGAGGCGTCATGGAGGACACGGTATGAGGCGTCATGGAGGACACGGTATGAGACGTCATGGACACGGTATGAGACGTCATGGGACACGGTATGAGACGTCATGGAGGACACGGTATGAGGCGTCATGGAGGACACGGTATGAGACGTCATGGAGGACACGGTATGAGACGTCATGGAGGACACGGTATGAGACGTCATGGAGGACACGGTATGAGGCGTCATGGAGGACACGGTATGAGACGTCATGTAGGACACGGTATGAGGCGTCATGAGACGTCATGGAGGACACGGTATGAGACGTCATGGAGGACACGGTATGAGACGTCATGGAGGACACGGTATGAGGCGTCATGGAGGACACGGTATGAGGCGTCATGGAGGACACGGTATGAGACGTCATGGAGGACACGGTATGAGACGTCATGGAGGACACGGTATGAGGCGTCATGGAGGACACGGTATGAGACGTCATGGAGGTCACGGTATGAGACGTCATGGAGGACACGGTATGAGACGTCATGGAGGACACGGTATGAGACGTCATGGAGGACACGGTATGAGACGTCATGGAGGACACGGTACGAGACGTCATGGAGGACACGGTATGAGACGTCATGGAGGACACGGTATGAGGCGTCATGGGACACGGTAGGAGGCGTCATGGAGGACACGGTATGAGACGTCATGGAGGACACGGTATGAGACGTCATGGAGGACACGGTATGAGACGTCATGGAGGACACGGTATGAGACGTCATGGAGGACACGGTATGAGACGTCATGGAGGACACGGTATGAGGCGTCATGTAGGACACGGTATGAGACGTCATGGAGGACACGGTATGAGACGTCATGGAGGACACGGTATGAGACGTCATGGAGGACACGGTATGAGACGTCATGGAGGACACGGTATGAGACGTCATGGAGGACACGGTATGAGACGTCATGTAGGACACGGTATGAGACGTCATGGAGGACACGGTATGAGACGTCATGGAGGACACGGTATGAGACGTCATGGAGGACACGGTATGAGTCGTCATGGAGGACACGGTATGAGACGTCATGTAGGACACGGTATGAGACGTCATGAGGACCGCGGTATGAGACGTCATGTAGGACACGGTATGAGACGTCATGGAGGACACGGTATGAGACGTCATGTAGGACACGGTATGAGACGTCATGGAGGACACGGTATGAGACGTCATGGAGGACACGGTATGAGGCGTCATGGAGGACACGGTATGAGACGTCATGGAGGACACGGTATGAGACGTCATGGAGGACACGGTATGAGACGTCATGGAGGACACGGTATGAGACGTCATGGAGGACACGGTATGAGACGTCATGGAGGACACGGTATGAGACGTCATGTAGGACACGGTATGAGACGTCATGGAGGACACGGTATGAGACGTCATGGAGGACACGGTATGAGACGTCATGGAGGACACGGTATGAGACGTCATGGAGGACACGGTATGAGACGTCATGGAGGACACGGTATGAGACGTCATGGAGGACACGGTATGAGACGTCATGGAGGACACGGTATGAGACGTCATGGAGGACACGGTATGAGACGTCATGTAGGACACGGTATGAGACGTCATGGAGGACACGGTATGAGACGTCATGGAGGACACGGTATGAGACGTCATGGAGGACACGGTATGAGACGTCATGGAGGACACGGTATGAGACGTCATGGAGGACACGGTATGAGACGTCATGGAGGACACGGTATGAGACGTCATGGAGGACACAGTGCGAGACGACATGTAGGTCACGGTATGCGACGTCATGTTGGACTCGGTATGCGACGTCATGGAGGACACGGTATGAGGCGTCATGGCGGACACGGTATGAGACGTCATGTAGGACACGGTATGAGGCGTCATGGAGGACACGGTATGAGACGTCATGTAGGACACGGTATGAGACGTCATGGAGGACACGGTATGAGGCGTCATGGAGGACACGGTATGAGACGTCATGGAGGACACGGTATGAGACGTCATGTAGGACACGGTATGAGACGTCATGGAGGACACGGTATGAGACGTCATGGAGGACACGGTATGAGACGTCATGTAGGACACGGTATGAGACGTCATGGAGGACACGGTATGAGACGTCATGGAGGACACGGTATGAGACGTCATGGAGGACACGGTATGAGTCGTCATGGAGGACACGGTATGAGACGTCATGGAGGACACGGTATGAGGCGTCATGGAGGACACGGTATGAGACGTCATGGAGGACACGGTATGAGACGTCATGTAGGACACGGTATGAGACGTCATGGAGGACACGGTATGAGACGTCATGGAGGACACGGTATGGGGCGTCATGGAGGACACGGTATGAGACGCCATGGAGGACACGGTACGAGCCGTCATGGAGGACACGGTATGAGACGTCATGGAGGACACGGTATGAGACGTCATGTAGGACACGGTATGAGACGTCATGGAGGACACGGTATGAGACGTCATGGAGGACACGGTATGCGGCGACACGGTGGACACGGTATGAGGCGTCATGGAGGACACGGTATGAGGCGTCATGGAGGACACGGTATGAGACGTCATGGAGGACACGGTATGAGGCGTCATGTGAGGACACGGTATGAGGCGTCATGGAGGACACGGTATGAGACGTCATGGAGGACACGGTATGAGACGTCATGTAGGACACGGTATGAGACGTCATGGAGGACACGGTATGAGACGTCATGGAGGACACGGTATGAGACGTCATGGAGGACACGGTATGAGACGTCATGTAGGACACGGTATGAGACGTCATGGAGGACACGGTATGAGACGTCATGTAGGACACGGTATGAGACGTCATGGAGGACACGGTATGAGACGTCATGGAGGACACGGTATGAGACGTCATGGAGGACACGGTATGAGACGTCATGGAGGACACGGTATGAGACGTCATGGAGGACACGGTATGAGACGTCATGGAGGACACGGTATGAGGCGTCATGGAGGACACGGTATGAGACGTCATGGAGGACACGGTATGAGACGTCATGTAGGACACGGTATGAGACGTCATGGAGGACACGGTATGAGACGTCATGGAGGACACGGTATGAGACGTCATGGAGGACACGGTATGAGACGTCATGGAGGACACGGTATGAGACGTCATGTAGGACACGGTATGAGGCGTCATGGAGGACACGGTATGAGACGTCATGGAGGACACGGTATGAGACGTCATGGAGGACACGGTATGAGACGTCATGTAGGACACGGTATGAGACGTCATGGAGGACACGGTATGCGGCGTCATGGAGGACACGGTATGAGACGTCATGGAGGACACGGTATGAGACGTCATGGAGGACACGGTATGAGACGTCATGGAGGACACGGTATGAGACGTCATGGAGGACACGGTATGAGACGTCATGGAGGACACGGTATGAGACGTCATGGAGGACACGGTATGAGACGTCATGGAGGACACGGTATGAGACGTCATGGAGGACACGGTATGAGACGTCATGGAGGACACGGTATGAGACGTCATGGAGGACACGGTATGAGACGTCATGTAGGACACGGTATGAGACGTCATGGAGGACACGGTATGAGACGTCATGGAGGACACGGTATGAGACGTCATGGAGGACACGGTAAGAGGCGTCATGGAGGACACGGTATGAGACGTCATGGAGGACACGGTATGAGCGTCATGTGTAGGACACGGTATGAGACGTCATGGAGGACACGGTATGAGACGTCATGGAGGACACGGTATGAGACGTCATGGAGGACACGGTATGAGACGTCATGGAGGACACGGTATGAGGACGTCATGTAGGACACGGTATGAGACGTCATGGAGGACACGGTATGAGACGTCATGGAGGACACGGTATGAGACGTCATGGAGGACACGGTATGAGACGTCATGTATGACACGGTATGAGACGTCATGGAGGACACGGTATGAGACGTCATGTAGGACACGGTATGAGACGTCATGAGGACACAGTATGAGACGTCATGGAGGACACGGTATGAGACGTCATGTAGGACACGGTATGAGACGTCATGGAGGACACGGTATGAGACGTCATGGAGGACACGGTATGAGACGTCATGGAGGACACGGTATGAGACGTCATGGAGGACACGGTATGAGACGTCATGGAGGACACGGTATGAGACGTCATGTAGGACACGGTATGAGACGTCATGGAGGACACGGTATGAGACGTCATGGAGGACACGGTACGAGTCGTCATGGAGGGCACGGTATGAGGCGTCATGGAGGACACGGTATGAGACGTCATGGAGGACCACGGTATGAGGCGTCATGGAGGACACGGTATGAGACGTCATGGAGGACACGGTATGAGACGTCATGGAGGACACGGTATGAGACGTCATGTAGGACACGGTATGAGGCGTCATGGAGGACACGGTATGAGACGTCATGGAGGACACGGTATGAGACGTCATGTAGGACACGGTATGAGACGTCATGGAGGACACGGTATGAGACGTCATGGAGGACACGGTATGAGACGTCATGTAGGACACGGTATGAGACGTCATGGAGGACACGGTATGAGACGTCATGTAGGACACGGTATGAGACGTCATGGAGGACACGGTATGAGACGTCATGTAGGACACGGTATGAGACGTCATGGAGGACACGGTATGAGACGTCATGGAGGACACGGTATGAGACGTCATGTAGGACACGGTATGAGACGCTGGAGGACGTCATGGAGGACACGGTATGAGACGTCATGTAGGACACGGTATGAGACGTCATGGAGGACACGGTATGAGACGTCATGGAGGACACGGTATGAGACGTCATGGAGGACACGGTATGAGGCGTCATGAGGACACGGTATGAGACGTCATGGAGGACACGGTATGAGACGTCATGGAGGACACGGTATGAGGCGTCATGGAGGACACGGTATGAGGCGTCATGAGGACACGGTATGAGACGTCATGGAGGACACGGTATGAGACGTCATGGAGGACCACGGTATGAGGCGTCATGTGAGGACACGGTATGAGGCGTCATGGAGGACACGGTATGAGACGTCATGGAGGACACGGTATGAGGCGTCATGGAGGACACGGTATGAGGCGTCATGGAGGACACGGTATGAGGGCGTCATGGGACACGGTATGAGGGCGTCATGGAGGACACGGTATGAGGCGTCATGGAGGACACGGTATGAGGACGTCATGTAGGACACGGTATGAGGCGTCATGGAGGACACGGTATGAGACGTCATGGAGGAGACGGTATGAGGCGTCATGGGACACGGTATGAGACGTCATGGAGGACACGGTATGAGAGGCGTCATGAGGACGGTATGAGACGTCATGGAGGACCGGTATGAGGGCGTCATGTAGGACCGGTACACGGTATGACGCGTCATGGACACGGTCGTCATGGGAGGACAGTATGAGACGTCATGGAGGACACGGTATGAGACGTCATGAGGACACGGTATGAGGCGTCATGGAGGACACGGTATGAGGCGTCATGGGACACGCATGAGACGTCATGGAGGACACGGTATGAGACGTCATGGGACACGGTATGAGGCGTCATGGAGGACACGGTATGAGGCGTCATGGAGGACCGCAGGTAGACGTCATGGAGGACACGGTATGAGACGTCATGGAGGACGGTATGGTGAGACGTCATGAGGACACGGTATGAGACGTCATGGAGACCACGGTATGAGACGTCATGGAGGACACGGTATGAGGCGTCATGGAGGACACGGTATGAGACGTCATGGAGGACACGGTGAGACGTCATAGGACACGGTATGAGACGTCATGGAGGACACGGTATGAGACGTCATGGAGGACACGGTATGACGTCATGGAGGACACGGTATGAGACGTCATGGAGGACACGATATGTGTCGTCATGGAGGACACGGTATGAGTCATGAGGACACGGTATGAGGGCGTCATGGATGGACCACGGTATGAGACGTCATGTAGGACACGGTATGAGACGTCATGAGGACACAGTATGAGACGTCATGGAGGACACGGTATGAGACGTCATGGAGGACACGGTATGAGACGTCATGGAGGTCACGGTATGAGACGTCATGTAGGACACGGTATGAGACGTCATGGAGGACACGGTATGAGACGTCATGGAGGACACGGTATGAGGCGTCATAGGACACGGTATGAGGCGTCATGAGGACACGGTATGAGACGTCATGGAGGACACGGTATGAGACGTCATGGAGGACACGGTGAGACGTCATGGAGGACACGGTATGAGACGTCATGGACACGGTATGAGGTCATGGAGGACGTACGTGAGACGTCATGGAGGACACGGTATGAGGCGTCATGGAGGACACGCAGTAGACGTCATGGGACACGGTATGGCGGAGGACACGGTATGAGACGTCATGGAGGACGGTATGAGGCGTCATGGAGGACACGGTATGAGACGTCATGGAGGACCGGGTAGGCGTCATGGGACACGGTATGAGACGTCATGGAGGACACGGTATGAGACGTCATGGAGGACACGGTATGAGACGTCATGGGACCACGGTATGAGACGTCATGGAGGACACGGTATGAGCGTCATGGAGGACACGGTATGAGACGTCATGGAGGACACGGTATGAGACGTCATGTAGGACACGGTATGAGACGTCATGGAGGACACGGTATGAGGCGTCATGGAGGACACGGTATGAGGCGTCATGGAGGACCGTATGAGGCGTCATGAGGACACGGTATGAGACGTCATGGAGGACACGGTATGAGACGTCATGGAGGACACGGTATGAGACGTCATGGAGGACACGGTATGAGGCGTCATGTAGGACACGGTATGAGGCGTCATGGAGGACCACGTATGAGGCGTCATGGAGGACCGGTATGAGACGTCATGTAGGACACGGTATGAGGCGTCATGGAGGACACGGTATGAGACGCATGGAGGACACGGTATGAGGCGTCATGAGGACACGGTATGAGACGTCATGGAGGACACGGTATGAGACGTCATGGAGGACACGGTAGGACACGGTATGAGGCGTCAGGACACGGTATGAGACGTCATGGAGGACACGGTATGAGACGTCATGGAGGACACGGTATGAGACGTCATGGGGACACGGTATGAGGCGTCATGGAGGACACGGTATGAGGCGTCATGTAGGACCGGTATGAGACGTCATGGAGGACACGGTATGAGACGTCATGTAGGACACGGTATGAGCGTCATGGAGGACACGGTATGAGACGTCATGGAGGACACGGTATGAGACGTCATGTAGGACACGGTATGAGGCGTCATGAGGACACGGTATGAGGCGTCATGGAGGACACGGTATGAGACGTCATGGAGGACACGGTATGAGGCGTCATGAGGACACGGTATGAGGCGTCATGGGACACGGTATGAGACGTCATGGGACAGTATGAGGCGTCATGGAGGACACGGTATGAGACGTCATGTAGGACACGGTATGAGACGTGGCACGGTATGTGGAGGACACGGTATGAGACGTCATGGAGGACACGGTATGAGGCGTCATGGAGGACACGGTATGAGGCGTCATGGAGGACACGGTATGAGACGTCATGGAGGACACGGTATGAGACGTCATGGAGGACACGGTATGAGGCGTCATGTAGGACACGGTATGAGACGTCATGTAGGACACGGTATGAGGCGTCATGGAGGACACGGACACGGTATGATGAGGCGTCATGGAGGACACGGTATGAGGGTATGAGACCGCGGTATGAGACGTCATGGAGGACACGGTATGAGACGTCATGGAGGACACGGTATGAGACGTCATGGAGGACACGGTATGAGACGTCATGGGACCGGTATGAGACGTCATGGAGGACACGGTATGAGACGTCATGAGGACACGGTATGAGACGTCATGGAGGACCACGGTATGAGGCGTCATGGAGGACACGGTATGAGACGTCATGGAGGACACGGTATGAGACGTCATGGAGGACACGGTATGAGCGTCATGGAGGACCGCGGTATGAGGCGTCATGGAGGACACGGTATGAGGCGTCATAGGACACGGTATGAGGCGTCATGGAGGACACGGTATGAGACGTCATGAGGACACGGTATGAGGCGTCATGTAGGACACGGTATGAGACGTCATGGAGGACGGTAGACGTCATGGAGGACACGGTATGAGACGTCATGGAGGACCGCGGTATGAGGCGTCATGGAGGACACGGGCGTCATGAGACGCTATGGAGGACACGGTATGACGTCATGGGACACGGTATGAGGCGTCATGGAGGACACGGTATGAGGCGTCATGGAGGACACGGTATGAGACGTCATGCGTCATGACACGGTATGAGACGCGTCATGAGGACACGGTATGAGACGTCATGGAGGACACGGTATGAGGCGTCATGGAGGACACGGTATGAGGCGTCATGTAGGACACGGTATGAGACGTCATGGAGGACACGGTATGAGGCGTCATGTGGGACCACGTATGAGACGTCATGTAGGACCGGTATGAGGCGTCATGGAGGACACGGTATGAGACGTCATGTAGGACCACGGTATGAGGCGTCATGGAGGACCACGGTATGAGGCGTGGAGGACACGGTATGAGACGTCATGAGACAGTATGGCGTCAGAGGACGGTATGAGGCCATGGGACACGGTATGAGACGTCATGAGGACACGGTATGAGACGTCATGGAGGACACGGTATGAGGCGTCATGGAGGACACGGTATGAGGCGTCATGGAGGACACGGTATGAGACGTCATGGAGGACACGGTATGAGGACGTCATGGAGGACACGGTATGAGACTGGAGACCACGGTATGAGACGTCATGGAGGACACGGTATGAGACGTCATGGAGGACACGGTATGAGGGTCACGGTATGAGGACGTATGGAGGGCGTCATGGAGGACACGGTATGAGACGTCATGTAGGACACGGTATGAGACGTCATGGAGGACACGGTATGATGAGGGCGTCATGGAGGACACGGTATGAGGCGTCATGTGAGACGGTATGAGACGTCATGGAGGACACGGTATGAGGCGTCATGGAGGACGCACGGTAGGACACGGTATGAGGGACGGTATGAGACGTCATGGAGGACACGGTATGAGACGTCATGGAGGACCGGTATGAGGCGTCATGAGGACGGTATGAGGACACGGTATGAGGCGTCATGGACCTGCGGAGACGTCATGGAGGACCAGTATGAGGCGTCATGGAGGACACGTATGAGAGCGTCATGAGGACACGGTATGAGGCGTCATGGAGGACACGGTATGAGACGTCATGTAGGACACGGTATGAGGCGTCATGGAGGACACGGTATGAGGCGTCATGGAGGACCACGGTATGAGGCGTCATGTAGGACACGGTATGAGACGTCATGGAGGACACGAGACGTCATGAGGACGTCATGGAGACGGTATGAGGCGTCATGGACACGGTATGAGGACACGGAGGATGAGACGTCATGGAGGACCGGTATGAGACGTCATGTAGGACACGGTGAGACGTCATGTAGGACACGGTATGAGAGGCGTCATGTAGGACACGGTATGAGACGTCATGGAGGACACGGTATGAGACGTCATGGAGGACACGGTATGAGGCGTCATGTAGGACACGGTATGAGACGTCATGGAGGACACGGTATGAGGCGTCATGGAGGACACGGTATGAGAGGCGTCATGGAGGACACGGTATGAGACGTCATGGAGGACACGGTATGAGACGTCATGGAGGACACGGTATGAGGCGTCATGGGAGGACACGGTATGAGGCGTCATGGGACACGGTATGAGGCGTCATGGAGGACACGGTATGAGACGCTATGACACGGTATGAGACGTCATGGAGGACACGGTACGAGACGTCATGAGGACACGGTATGAGACGTCATGAGGCGGTATGAGACGGGACACGTATGAGACGCGTCATGGAGGACACGGTATGAGACGTCATGGGACACGGTATGAGACGTCATGGGACCACGGTATGAGACGTCATGGAGGACACGTATGAGACGTCATGGGACACGGTATGAGACGTCATGGAGGACACCGTAGGACACGGTATGAGGCGTCATGGAGGACACGGTATGAGGCGTCATGGGACACGGTATGAGGCGTCATGGAGGACCACGGTATGAGATGTCATGTAGTATACGGTATGAGACGTCATGGAGGACACGGTATGAGACGTCATGGGACACGGTATGAGACGTCATGGAGGACACGGTATGAGGCGTCATGAGACCACGGTATGAGGCGTCATGGAGGACACGGTATGAGAGACGTCATGAGGACACGGTATGGGCGTCATGGAGGACACGGTATGAGACGTCATGGAGGACACGGTATGAGACGTCATGGAGGAGACACGGTATGAGGCGTCATGGAGGACACGGTATGAGACGTCATGGAGGACACGGTATGAGACGGCATGTAGGACAGGGTATGAGGCGGCATGGAGGACATTGAGGCGTCATGTAGGACACGGTCATGAGGACACGGTATGGACACGGTATGAGACGTCATGTAGACACGGTATGAGACGTCATGGAGGACACGGTATGAGGCGTCATGGAGGACCGTATGAGACGTCATGTAGGACACGGTATGAGACGTCATGGGACCACGGTATGAGACGGGCGTCATCATGGAGGACACGGTATGAGACGTCATGGACACGGTATGAGTATGAGGCGTCATGTAGGACACGGTATGAGACGTCATGGACACGGTATGAGACGTCATGGAGGACGGTATGAGGGCGTCATGTAGGACACGGTAGAGACGTCATGGAGGACACGGTATGGGACGTCATAGGACACGGTATGAGACGTCATGGAGGACCGCAGTGAGACGTCATGGAGGACACGGTATGAGACGTCATGGAGGACACGGTATGAGCGTCATGAGACCGCGGTATGAGGCGTCATGGAGGACGGGTTATGAAACGTCATGGAGGACACGGTATGAGACGTCATGTAGGACACGGTATGAGACGTCATGGAGGACACGGTATGAGGCGTCATGTAGGACCACGGTATGAGGCGTCATGGAGGACCACGGTATGAGCGTCATGTATGGAGGACACGGTATGAGGCGTCATGGAGGACACGGTATGAGGCGTCATGGAGGACACGGTATGAGACGTCATGGAGGACACGGTATGAGACGTCATGTAGGACCACGGTATGAGGGCGTCATGGAGGACACGGTATGAGGACGTCATGGAGGACACGGTATGAGGCGTCATGTAGGACACGGTGAGGCGTCATGTAGGACACGGTATGAGGCGTCATGAGGACACGGTATGAGACGTCATGGAGGACACGGTATGAGACGTCATGGAGGACACACGGTGAGGCGTCATGGAGGACACGGTATGAGACGGTATGGAGGACCTGACGGCGTCATGGAGGACACGGTATGAGACGTCATGGGACACGGTGCGAGACGTCATGAGGACACGGTATGAGGCGTCATGGAGGACATATGAGACGTCATGTATGACACGGTATGAGACGTCATGGAGGACACGGTATGATACGTCATGGAGGACACGGTATGAGACGTCATGTAGGACACGGTATGAGGACGTCATGGAGGACACGGTATGAGAGCGTCATGGAGGACACGGTCAGGGGTATGACATGGAGGACGGTATGAGACGTCATGGAGGACACGGTACGAGACGTCATGTAGGACACGGTACGAGACGTCATGGAGGACACGGTACGAGACGTCATGGAGGACACGGTACGAGACGTCATGGAGGACACGGTATGAGTCATGGAGGACACGGTATGAGACGTCATGTAGGACGGTATGAGACGTCATGGAGGACACGGTATGAGACGTCATGGGACGGTATGAGCGTCATGAGGCGTCATGGAGGGACACGGTATGAGACGTCATGAGGACCACGGTATGGCGTCATGGGAGACCGGTATGAGACGTCATGAGGACACGGTATGAGACGTCATGGAGGACAGTATGAGGCGTCATGGAGGACACGGTATGAGACGTCATGGAGGACACGGTATGAGGCGTCATGGAGGACACGGTATGAGACGTCATGGAGGACACGGTATGAGGCGTCATGGAGGACGTCATGGTACGAGACGTCATGGAGGACACGGTATGAGAGCGTCATGGAGGACACGGTATGAGGCGTCATGGGACCACGGTATGAGACGTCATGGAGGACACGGTATGAGACGTCATGAGGACACGGTATGAGGAGGACGGTATGAGAGGCGTCATGGAGGACACGGTATGAGGGCGTCATGGAGGACACGGTATGAGACGTCATGGAGGACACGGTATGAGACGACATGGAGGTCACGGTATGAGACGTCATGGAGGACACGGTATGAGACGTCATGGAGGACACGGTATGAGACGTCATGGAGGACACGCAGTGAGACGTCATGGAGGACACCACGGTATGAGACGTCATGTAGGACACGGTATGACGTCATGGAGGACCGGTATGAGGCGTCATGGACACGGTATGAGGTCATGGAGGACACGGTATGAGGCGTCATGGGACACGGTATGAGACGTCATGGAGGGACACGGTATGAGACGGTATGAGGGCGGTATGGACGTCATGGAGGACACGGTATGAGACGCGTCATGTAGGACACGGTATGAGGCGTCATGGGGACACGGTATGAGCGTCATGTAGGACCGCAGTATGAGGCGTCATGGAGGACACGGTATGAGACGTCATGGAGGACACGGTATGAGACGTCATGGAGGACACGGTATGAGACGGAGGCGTCATGAGGACACGGTATGAGACGTCATGGAGGACACGGTATGAGACGTCATGTAGGACACGGTATATGAGGACACGTCATGGAGGACACGGTATGAGACGTCATGGAGGACACGGTATGAGACGCGTCATGTAGGACGGTATGCACGGTATGAGGCGTCATGGAGGACACGGTATGAGACGGCGTCATGTAGGACACGGTATGAGACGGCGTCATGGAGGACACGGTATGAGACGTCATGTAGGACACGGTATGAGACACGGTATGAGTAGGACACGGTATGAGACGTCATGGAGGACACGGTATGAGACGTCATGGAGGACACGGTATGAGACGTCATGGAGGACACGGTATGAGACGTCATGGAGGACACGGTGGTGAGACGTCATGGAGGACACGGTATGAGACGTCATGGAGGACACGGTATGAGACGTCATGGAGGACACGGTATGAGACGTCATGGAGGACACGGTATGAGACGTCATGTAGGACACGGTATGAGGCGTCATGGACACGGTATGAGACGTCATGGAGGACACGGTATGGCGTCATGGAGGACACGGTATGAGGACGCCATGGAGGACACGGTATGAGACGTCATGGAGGACACGGTATGAGACGTCATGGAGGACACGGTATGAGACGTCATGTAGGACACGTATGAGACGTCATGGAGGACACGGTATGAGACGTCATGGACACGGTATGATGCCAGGACACGGTATGAGCGTCATGGAGGACACGGTATGAGACGTCATGGAGGACACGGTATGAGACGTCATGGAGGACACGGTATGAGACGTCATGTAGGACACGGTATGAGACGTCATGGAGGACACGGTATGAGGACGCGATGAGGACACGTATGAGGCGTCATGGACACGGTATGAGACGTCATGGGACCACGGTATGAGACGTCATGAGGACACGGTATGAGAGACGTCATGAGGACACGGTATGAGACGTCATGGAGGACATGGTATGAGACGTCATGAGACGGTATGGGAGGACACGGTATGAGACGTCATGGAGGACCCGGTATGAGACGTCATGGAGGACACGGTATGAGCGTCATGGAGGACACGGTATGAGACGTCATGGAGGACGGTATGAGACGTCATGGTAGGACACGGTATGAGACGTCATGGAGGACACGGTATGAGACGGGAGGACACGTGAGACGTCATGGAGGACACGGTATGAGAGGACACGTCATGGGGACGGTATGAGACGCTGGAGGACACGGTATGAGACGTCATGGTATGACACGGTATGTGACGTCATGGGGGACACGGTATGGAGACGACCATGAGGCGGTATGAGACGTCATGGAGGGACACGGTATGAGGCGTCATGGAGGACACGGTATGAGACGTCATGGAGGACACGGTATGAGACGTCATGGAGGACACGGTATGAGACGTCATGGAGGACACGTATGAGACGCTGTATGAGGCGTCATGGAGGACGTCATGGAGGACACGGTATGAGACGGTAGGAGACGTCATGGAGGACACGAGGACGTCATGGAGGACGCACGGTATGGAGACGGGCTGTCATGGAGGACACGGTATGAGACGTCATGAGGACACGGTATGAGACGTCATGGAGGACACGGTATGAGACGTCATGGAGGACACGGTATGAGACGTCATGGAGGACACGGTATGAGACGTCATGGTGCGTCATGGATGGACAGGCGTCATGGAGGACACGGTATGAGGACGCGTCAGGACACGGTATGAGACGTCATGGAGGACACGGTATGAGGCGCTAGGACACGGTATGAGACGTCATGGAGGGTCATGAGGACACGGTATGAGACGTCATGTAGGACACGGTATGACACGTCAGGGAGGACACGGTACGAGACGCCATGGAGACCGCAGTATGAGACGTCATGGAGGACACGGTATGAGACGTCATGGAGGACACGCAGTGAGACGTCATGGAGGACACGGTACGAGACGTCATGGAGGACACGGTATGAGACGTCATGGAGGACACGGTACGAGACGTCATGGAGGACACGGTATGAGACGTCATGGAGGACACGGTAGAGACATGGAGGACACGGTATGAGACGTCATAGGACACGGTATGAGACGTCATGTGACACGGTATGAGACGCCATGGCGTATGAGGACATGTAGGGGTATGGAGGCTCATGAGGACGCTGCGTCATGGGACACGGTATGAGACGTCATGGAGGGACACGGTATGAGACGTCATGTAGGACACGGTATGAGACGTCATGGAGGACGGTATGAGACGTCATGAGGACACGGTATGAGACGTCATGGAGGACACGGTATGGGCGTCATGGAGGACACGGTATGAGGTCATAGGAGTATGAGACCGTATGAGACACGGTATGGAGGACATGGCGCATGAGAGACGTCATGGAGGACACGGTATGAGACGTCATGGAGGACACGGTATGAGACGTCATGAGGACACGGTATGAGCGGTATGAGACGTCATGGAGGACACGGTATGAGACGTCATGAGGAGCGTCATGGAGGACACGGTATGAGACGTCATAGGACACGGTATGAGACGTCATGGAGGACACGGTATGAGACGTCATGAGACACGGTATGAGACGTCATGGAGGACACGGTATGAGACGTCATGGAGGAGGACACGGTGCGAGACGTCATGGAGGACATGGATGATGAGACGTCATGGAGGACACGGTATGAGACGCCGGGAGGACACGGTATGAGACGTCATGGAGGACCACGGTATGAGACGTCATGGAGGACACGCAGTGACGACGTCATGGAGGACACGTCATGTAGGCGTCATGAGACACGGTATGAGACGTCATGGGACACGGTATGAGACGTCATGGAGGACCACGGTATGAGGACGTCATGGAGGACACGGTATGGGGCGTCATGTAGGACCAGTATGAGGCGTCATGTAGGACCTGGTACGAGACGTCATGGAGGACACGGTATGAGACGTCATGGAGGACACGGTATTAGGGAGGCGTCATGGAGGACCACGGTATGAGGGAGACGTCATGGAGGACACGGTATGAGACGTCATGTAGGACACGGTATGAGACGTCATGGAGGACACGGTGATGCGAGGGAGACGTCATGGAGGACACGGTATGAGACGTCATGGAGGGACACCGCGGTATGAGGCGTCATGTAGGACACGGTAGGAGACGTCTTGGAGGACACGGTATGAGACGTCATGGAGGACACGGTATGAGACGCCATGGAGGACACGGTATGAGACGTCATGTGTGGGACACGGTATGAGGGCGTCATGGAGGACACGGTATGCGCCGTCATGGAGGACACGGTATGAGTCGTCATGTTGGACCCCGTATGAGACGTCATGGAGGACACGGATATGAGACGTCATGGAGGACACGGTATGAGACGTCATGAGACACGGTATGAGACGTCATGGAGGACACGGTATGAGACGTCATGGAGGACACGGTATGAGACGTCATGTAGGACACGGTATGGGACGCTGAGGCGTCATGAGGACCTGGTATAGGACGTGGCGAGGACGATGAGGGCGTCATGGAGACACGGTATGAGACGTCATGGAGGACACGGTATGGAGACGTCATGGAGGACACGGTTTGAGACGTCATGTAGGACACCGTATGGGACGTCATGGAGGACCACGGTATGAGACGTCATGGGACACGGTACAAGACGTCATGGAGGACACGGTATGAGACGTCATGGAGGACACGGTATGAGACGTCATGGAGGACGGACGCGTACGGTATGAGGCGTCATGGAGGACACGGTATGAGACGTCATGGAGGACACGGTATGCGAGGGCGTCATGGAGGACACGATGGAGGCGTCATGGAGGACACGGTATGAGACGACATGTAGGACACGGTACGAGACGTCATGGAGGACACGGTATGAGACGTCATGGAGGACACGGTATGAGCCGTCATGGATGACACCGTATGAGACGTCATGGAGGACACGGTATGAGACGTCATGTAGGACACGGAATGCGAGATGTCACGGTACGAGACGTCATCATGAGACACGTATGAGACGTCATGGAGGACACGGTATGAGACGTCATGTAGGACACGGTATGAGACGTCATGGAGGACACGGTATGAGACGTCATGGAGGACACGGTATGAGACGTCATGTATGACACGGTATGAGACGTCATGGAGGACACGGTATGAGACGTCATGTATGACACGGTATGAGACGTCATGGAGGACACGGTATGAGACGTCATTGGTGTTAGTTCTACTAGTATTGAGGCTTCTTGGTGTTAGTTCTACTAGTATTGAGTCTTCTTGGTGTTAGTTCTACTAGTATTGAGGCTTCTTGGTGTTAGTTCTACTAGTATTGAGGCTTCTTGGTGTTAGTTCTAATAGTATTGAGGCTTCTTGGTGTTAGTTCTACTAGTATTGAGGCTTCTTGGTGTTAGTTCTACTAGTATTGAGACTTCTTGGTGTTAGTTCTAGTATTGAGGCTTCTTGGTGTTAGTTCTACTAGTATTGAGGCTTCTGCTTTTGGTTTAAGTTTTAGTCTACTAGTATTGAGGCTTCTGTTGTTGGTTCTACTAGTATTGAGGCTTGGCTTATGGTGTTGGACTTCTTGAGACTTCTTGGTGTTAGTTCCACTAGTATTGAGGCTTCTTGGTGTTGGTTCTAATAGTATTGAGGCTTCTTGGTGTTAGTTCCACTAGTATTGAGGCTTCTTGGTGTTAGTTCTACTAGTATTGAGGCTTCTTGGTGTTAATTCTACTAGTATTGAGGCTTCTTGGTGTTAGTTCTACTAGTATTGAGGCTTCTTGGTGTTGGTTCTACTAGTATTGAGGCTTCTTGGTGTTAGTTCTACTAGTATTGAGACTTCTTGGTGTTAGTTCTACTAGTATTGAGACTTCTTGGTGTTAGTTCCACTAGTATTGAGGCTTCTTGGTGTTAGTTCTACTAGTATTGAGACTTCTTGGTGTTGGTTCTAATAGTATTGAGGCTTCTTGGTGTTAGTTCCACTAGTATTGAGACTTCTTGCTGTTAGTTCTACTAGTATTGAGGCTTCTTGGTGTTAGTTCTACTAGTATTGAGGCTTCTTGGTGTTTCTCTACTAGTATTGAGGCTTCTTGGTGTTAGTTCTACTAGTATTGAGACTTCTTGGTGTTAGTTCTACTAGTATTGAGGCTTCTTGGTGTTAGTTCTACTAGTATTGAGGCTTCTTGGTGTTAGTTCTACTAGTATTGAGGCTTCTTGGTGTTAGTTCTACTAGTATTGAGTCTTGGTGTTAGTTCTACTAGTATTGAGGCTTCTTGGTGTTAGTTCTACTAGTATTGAGGCTTCTTGGTGTTAGTTCTACTAGTATTGAGACTTCTTGGTGTTAGTTCCACTAGTATTGAGACTTCTTGGTGTTAGTTCTACTAGTATTGAGGCTTCTTGGTGTTAGTTCTACTAGTATTGAGGCTTCTTGGTGTTGGTTCTAATAGTATTGAGGCTTCTTGGTGTTAGTTCCACTAGTATTGAGGCTTCTTGGTGTTGGTTCTAATAGTATTGAGGCTTCTTGGTGTTAGTTCTACTAGTATTGAGGCTTCTTGGTGTTAGTTCTACTAGTATTGAGGCTTCTTGGTGTTAGTTCCACTAGTATTGAGACTTCTTGGTGTTAGTTCTACTAGTATTGAGGCTTCTTGGTGTTAGTTCCACTAGTATTGAGGCTTCTTGGTGTTGGTTCTACTAGTATTGAGGCTTCTTGGTGTTGGTTCTACTAGTATTGAGGCTTCTTGGTGTTAGTTCCACTAGTATTGAGGCTTCTTGGTGTTAGTTCTACTAGTATTGAGGCTTCTTGGTGTTAGTTCCACTAGTATTGAGGCTTCTTGGTGTTAGTTCTACTAGTATTGAGGCTTCTTGGTGTTAGTTCCACTAGTATTGAGGCTTCTTGGTGTTAGTTCTACTAGTATTGAGTCTTCTTGGTGTTAGTTCTACTAGTATTGAGGCTTCTTGGTGTTAGTTCTACTAGTATTGAGACTTCTTGGTGTTAGTTCCACTAGTATTGAGACTTCTTGGTGTTAGTTCTACTAGTATTGAGGCTTCTTGGTGTTAGTTCTACTAGTATTGAGGCTTCTTGGTGTTAGTTCTACTAGTATTGAGACTTCTTGGTGTTAGTTCCACTAGTATTGAGACTTCTTGGTGTTAGTTCTACTAGTATTGAGGCTTCTTGGTGTTAGTTCTACTAGTATTGAGGCTTCTTGGTGTTGGTTCTAATAGTATTGAGGCTTCTTGGTGTTAGTTCCACTAGTATTGAGGCTTCTTGGTGTTGGTTCTAATAGTATTGAGGCTTCTTGGTGTTAGTTCCACTAGTATTGAGGCTTCTTGGTGTTAGTTCTACTAGTATTGAGGCTTCTTGGTGTTAGTTCTACTAGTATTGAGGCTTCTTGGTGTTAGTTCCACTAGTATTGAGACTTCTTGGTGTTAGTTCCACTAGTATTGAGGCTTCTTGGTGTTAGTTCTACTAGTATTGAGGCTTCTTGGTGTTAGTTCTACTAGTATTGAGGCTTCTTGTCGACCATGAAGAGGTTTCTGGGAGGATAAACACTGAAGTGCTGATGCAGCGGAACAGAGTCCGAGAGGCTGCTCCCTCAAAAAGCACGCGCGTGCACGGTAGAGTCTGGGCGCGTGCGTGTCACAGAGTGCTCCCCAGTCTTTGAGTTGTGGTCTATATTCTGTGATCAACCGGAATTTGACACGTTTACAGACTCCACGTAGTTTGTGGACGCGCCTCCATGCGCGCGGCCGACTACGCAGATGTACGTCTTTAATAAGCAACGGCAGTGCGCGCGCGCACGCGCGTTATGAGTTAACAATGAACAGAAAACAATGTTGAAGCTCGCGCGCGGCGCCGCAAAGTTAACGGAAATAAACAAACTAAGTGAACGAGGTTGTGCGCGTGCGCGTTCCGCGTGCGGTCAAGCGGCGCGTGCCTACCGGTCAGCAGCTGCAGCTCCAAGAGTTCAACAACACCGAGAAGCCGCGGCCACGCCCACTGCCGCTTGGAAATGTAGTCCTCAGGCTGGTGTCTTGTGACGTCACTATGAATGACTAATGACCGTCAGACCCTAAAGCAGCGTTCTGTGTTTATAAATGATCTTTGTAATAGTTAGAGCCACACGGGGGAGCAGCCACACGGGGGAGCAGCCCTGTAGACAGGAGGGAACCGTTGGGAGAGGTCAAAGGTCATTCTGCACATTCCTCTGATGACTCACCTAGTGTTCAGAGTCCTGGAGGAGGCTCAGGCCGCTGCAGTGGCTGCAGGCCGCCAGCAGAGGGCAGAGCACGCCTTGGCCACGTGGTTCAGCTTGTCTGGACAAGTGTGAGTGGACTGTGGGATGATAGATGGCTACTCCCCTTCCCTCAAGCTGTTCCTCCCCGTCACCTGGTGGCTCCTCCTCTTCCCTCAAGCTGTTCCTCCTCGTCACCTGGTGGCTCCTCCCCTTCCCTCAAGCTGTTCCTCCCCGTCACCCGGTGGCTCCTCCCCTTCCCTCAAGCTGTTCCTCCTCGTCACCCAGTGGCTCCTCCCTTCCCTCAAGCTGTTCCTCCTCGTCACCCCGTGGCTCCTCCCCTTCCCTCCAGCTGTTCCTCCCCGTCACCCCGTGGCTCCTCCTTTCCTCAAGCTGTTCCTCCTCGTCACCCCGTGGCTCCTCCCCTTCCCTCCCGCCACCCAGTGGCTCCTCCCTTCCTCAAGCTGTTCCTCCCGCCACCTGGTGCCCTTCCCTCGCTGTTCCTCCTCCTCCCAGTGGCTCCTCCCCTCCCCTCGCTGTTCCTCCCCGTCACCCGGTGGCTCCTCCCCTTCCCTCAAGCTGTTCCTCCTCGTCACCCAGTGGCTCCTCCCCTTTCCTCAAGCTGTTCCTCCCCGTCACCCGGTGGCTCCTCCCCTTCCCTCAAGCTGTTCCTCCTCGTCACCCAGTGGCTCCTCCCCTTCCCTCAAGCTGTTCCTCCTTGTCACCTGGTGGCTCCTCCCCTTCCCTCAATTAGGTGGTAAACTCTTTGTGCTACCTGAGCCCCCTAAAGCCCGAGACCCCCTGCAGAGACTCTCATACCTGGTCCCTCCACCACCTCCATCACCTCCTCCACCATCACCTCCACCTCCATCCTGTCCTCCTCCACCACCTCCACTCGGTCACCGAAGTGTCCGTTCATCTCCAGTCAGCCGGTTAGAGATCCCCCCCCCCCCCCCCCAGTGCCCTTTGACCCCTGGTGTCGTGCTCGTTACTCCAAACAAAGTTCAGTCGGAGAAATGGTTTAAAATACTGAGCATTTATGAAAACAACAACACAAATGGACACAAGTGTTGAGGAAGGTGTTGCTAGAGGAAGGTGCTGCTAGAGGAAGGTGTTGCTAGAGGAAGGTGCTGCTAGAGGAAGGTGTTGCTAGAGGAAGGTGCTGCTAGAGGAAGGTGCTGCTAGAGGAAGGTGTTGCTAGAGGAAGGTGTTGCTAGAGGAAGGTGTTGCTAGAGGAAGGTGTTGCTAGAGGAAGGTGTTGCTAGAGGAAGGTGCTGCTAGAGGAAGGTGTTGCTAGAGGAAGGTGTTGCTAGAGGAAGGTGCTGCTAGAGGAAGGTGCTGCTAGAGGAAGGTGTTGCTAGAGGAAGGTGCTGCTAGAGGAAGGTGTTGCTAGAGGAAGGTGTTGCTAGAGGAAGGTGCTGCTAGAGGAAGGTGTTGCTAGAGGAAGGTGCTGCTAGAGGAAGGTGTTGCTAGAGGAAGGTGCTGCTAGAGGAAGGTGTTGCTAGAGGAAGGTGTTGCTAGAGGAAGGTGCTGCTAGAGGAAGGTGTTGCTAGAGGAAGGTGCTGCTAGAGGAAGGTGTTGCTAGAGGAAGGTGTTTAGAGGAAGGTGTTGCTAGAGGAAGGTGCTGCTAGAGGAAGGTGTTGCTAGAGGAAGGTGCTGCTAGAGGAAGGTGTTGCTAGAGGAAGGTGTTGCTAGAGGAAGGTGCTGCTAGAGGAAGGTGCTGCTAGAGGAAGGTGTTGCTAGAGGAAGGTGCTGCTAGAGGAAGGTGTTGCTAGAGGAAGGTGTTGCTAGAGGAAGGTGCTGCTAGAGGAAGGTGTTGCTAGAGGAAGGTGCTGCTAGAGGAAGGTGTTGCTAGAGGAAGGTGTTGCTAGAGGAAGGTGCTGCTAGAGGAAGGTGTTGCTAGAGGAAGGTGCTGCTAGAGGAAGGTGTTGCTAGAGGAAGGTGCTGCTAGAGGAAGGTGTTGCTAGAGGAAGGTGCTGCTAGAGGAAGGTGCTGCTAGACCCTGACCCTCACCATGACCCTCACCTTCACCCTGACCTTCACCCTGACCCTCACCATGACCCTCACCTTCACCCTGACCCTCACCTTCACCCTGACCTTCACCCTGACCCTCACCATGACCCTCACCTTCACCCTGACCCTCACCTTCACCCTGACCTTCACCTTGACCCTCACCCTGACCCTCACCATGACCCTCACCTTCACCCTGACCCTCACCCTGACCTTCACCATGTCCCTCACCTTCACCCTGACCCTCACCCTGACCTTCACCATGACCCTCACCTTCACCTTGACCCTCACCCTGACCCTCACCATGACCCTCACCATCACCCTGACCCTCACCATGACCCTCACCTTCACCCTGACCTTCACCCTGACCCTCACCATGACCCTCACCTTCACCCTGACCTTCACCCTGACCTTCACCCTGACCCTCACCATGACCCTCACCTTCACCTTGACCCTCACCCTGACCCTCACCATGACCCTCACCTTCACCCTGACCCTCACCATGACACTCACCTTCACCCTGACCTTCACCCTGACCCTCACCATGACCCTCACCTTGACCCTCACCCTGACCCTCACCATGACCCTCACCTTCACCCTGACCCTCACCCTGACCCTCACCCTGACCTTCACCATGACCCTCACCCTGACCCTCACCATGACCCTCACCCTCACCCTGACCCTCACCATGACCCTCACCCTCACCATGACCCTCACCCTGACCTTCACCATGACCCTCACCATCACCCTGACCCTCACCATGACCCTCACCTTCACCCTGACCTTCACCCTGACCCTCACCATGACCCTGACCTTCACCATGACCCTCACCCTGACCTTCACCCTGACCCTCACCATGACCCTCACCTTCACCTTGACCCTCACCCTGACCCTCACCATGACCCTCACCTTCACCCTGACCCTCACCATGACCCTCACCCTGACCTTCACCATGACCCTGACCTTCACCCTGACCCTCACCATGACCCTCACCTTCACCCTGACCCTCACCCTGACCTTCACCATGACCCTCACCCTGACCTTCACCCTGACCCTCACCATGACCCTCACCTTCACCCTGACCCTCACCATGACCCTCACCTTCACCCTGACCTTCACCCTGACCCTCACCATGACCCTCACCTTCACCCTGACCCTCACCTTCACCCTGACCTTCACCCTGACCCTCACCATGACCCTCACCTTCACCTTGACCCTCACCCTGACCCTCACCATGACCCTCACCTTCACCCTGACCCTCACCATGACCCTCACCTTCACCCTGACCTTCACCCTGACCCTCACCATGACCCTCACCTTCACCCTGACCCTCACCATGACCTCACCACCTCACCCCTGACCTTCACCTGACCCTCACCTTCACCCTGACCCTCACCATGACCCTCACCATGACCCTCACCTTCACCCTGACCTTCACCATGACCCTCACCTTCACCCTGACCCTCACCATGACCCTCACCTTCACCCTGACCCTCACCATGACCCTCACCATGACCCTCACCTTCACCCTGACCTTCACCATGACTGACCTCACCTGACCCTTACCATGACCTCACCTGACCCTTACCATGACCTCACCATGACCCTCACCTTCACCCTGACCTTCACCATGACCCTCACCATGACCCTCACCTTCACCCTGACCTTCACCATGACCCTCACCTTCATCACCCTGACCCTCACCATGACCTCCTCACCTCCTTCACCCTGACCTCACCTCCTGACCTCACCCTGACCTTCACCATGACCCCATCACCCTGACCTCACCATGACCCTCACCTTCACCTGACCTTCACCCTGACCTCACCATGACCTCACTCACCTCACCCTGACCTCACCATGACCCTCACCTTCACCCTGACCTCACCCATGACCTCACCATGACCCTCACCCTGACCTCACCCTGACCTCACCATGACCTCACCATGACCCTCACCTTCACCTCCTGACCTCACCCTGACCTCACCATGACCCCACCTCACCTTCACCCTGACCTCACCATGACCCTCACCTTCACCTGACCTCACCCTGACCTCACCATGACCTCACCTTCACCCTGACCTCACCGCCACCTGACCCTCACCCTGACCTCACCATGACCCTCACCATGACCTCACCCTGACCCTCACCATGACCCTCACCTTCACCTGACTGACCCCTCACCCTGACCTTCACCATGACCTCACCAGCCTCACCTTCACCCTGACCTCACCATGACCTCACCTTCACCCTGACCTCACCATGACCCTCACCATGACACCTGACCTCACCCTGACCTCACCATGACCTCACCTTCACCCTGACCCTCACCATGACCCTCACCTTCACCCTGACCTCACCATGACCCTCACCATCACCCTGACCACCACCTTCACCCTGACCTCACCTCACCCTGACCTCACCATGACCCTCACCATGACCCCTGACCTTCACCCTGACCCTCACCATGACCCTCACCTGACCCTGACCTTCACCCTGACCTCACCATGACTCCCCACCTTCACCCTGACCTCACCATGACCCTCACCTTGACCCTCACCCTGACCTCACCCTGACCTCACCATGACCTCACCTTCACCCTGACCCTCACCCTGACCCTTCACCCTGACCTCCCCCACCCTGACCTCACCCTGACCTTCACCCACCTCACCCTGACCTCACCCTGACCTCACCATGACCCTCACCCTTCACCCTGACCTTCACCCTGACCCTCACCTGACCCTCACCTTCACCCTGACCTCTCCCTGACCTCCTCACCATGACCCTCACCTTCACCCTGACCCTCACCCTGACCTCACCATGACCCTCACCTCACCCTGACCTCACCATGACCCTCACCCAAAAACCCCCCCC
>NW_026613266.1:184446-191946 GCF_029220125.1 Pseudoliparis swirei
CCGGTGCGGCAGCGAGGCCAAGGCCAGCAGGGTGGAGGAGAGGAGGAGGAGTCAGGCGGGGCCGGTGGAGGACAGTAGTGATGAGGAGGGGCAGGCGACAGCGACTCTCCTCTAATTTTAACAAGCAGTCAAACTCAAAACTTCACACAGTGGATGAAATAAGCCAGTTTTACAGAACAAAAACAAAGGAAAGTGGAGGTCAGGATCACTTCCTGACCTCGTGAACTTTGTACAGTCTTGCCGATATTATATGAAAAGAAAAAGTTTGAAAAGCAAGAGGTTTTAGGATTAAAAAGATTTTACTCAAAGTAAAGGAGTGCATCCAGCAGGGGGAGGTGGAGAGCTCCAATGTGTGTTTTATTTGATTTGTTGATTTTAAGTTTTATTTGTTTTTTAAACTCTTTTCTTTTAATGAACACATTCAGAGTCGGAGTTTTAAACGTAAATGGAGCGAGGGACAGTAAGAAGAGAACATCTATTTATGAATTTAACAAGATGAAGGCCAACGATGTTCTCTTCTTACAAGAGACGCCCAGCGACAGCACCAACGAGGCGGACTGGAGGAGGGAGTGGGGGGGGGAAGTCCTCCTGAGCCACAACACCAACCTCAGTGGAGGAGTGGGCTTCCTCTTCTCCAGGGCCTTCAGCCCGCGGTCACTGGAGGTCAAACACATCGTGGAGGGGAGGCTGTTCTTTGTGAAAGCACGGTTCGACCTTTTAACGTGGTTTTTATAAATATCTATGCTCCAACAACTGGGACAGAGAGGCAGCTGTTTTTATCCAAAGTTAATGATGTTTTAAATGACTGTGCCTCGGAGGATTTTTTATTCTTGGGGGGGGATTTTAACTGCACAGAGGATGATTTTAATGACAGAAACCACACAGAGCCACATCCAGCTTCACAGCAGGTGCTGAGGAGGCTGGTCCATTCTCACGGCCTGGTGGACGTGTGGAGAAGGATGCATCCGGACTGCCGACAGTACACATGGTCCCACGTTAGGGAGGAAGGATCTCCTCAGCCAGGTTAGACCGTATTTATGTTTTAAGCACCATTTTAATATTTTTAAAATGTGCAGCATTGTTCGGCTGGTTTTACTGATCACTCTTTGGTTTTATGTCATGTTTTTATTAGGAATTTTTACCCAGGAGTGCATATTGGCATTTTAATACAGTTTTAACTTTCGATAGGAATTTTAGAGAGGTGTTGTTTTATTTTGGGGCATTTTAGGCTGAGGAAGAGTGATTTTAATAATCTTAGGCAGTGGTGGGACCGTGGTAAGGTGGAAATTAAGCTCCTTTGTCAGCAGCACACTTTCAACGTCACTAGAGACGTCACCAGATCTATGAAGGACCTGGAGACTGAGATAGTGGACCTAGAAAGTTTAAGCGAGTCCACAGGAGATCGAGGACATATTGAAGTCCTCAAAAAAAAGCGGCTCGCCGACCTGTTCAAGTAAAAGTGCAAGGCGCACTGGTCAGGTCGATTCCAGACCATCGCGGAGATGGACACTCCTCTAGCTTCTTCTTCGGCCTGGAGAAGAGGAGTGGGCAGGCGAGTGATCCACTCACTGCTGACGGACGCAGGGCAGTCGGTTGTGGAGCCAAGCCAGATCCGGAAGCGGCGGTGGGGTTTACTCCTCCTTTATGCCACTGAGTATAGGGAGGAGGAGAGTCGGCGGAGGGGCTCTGTGGGAGCTGCCTCAGGTCTCGAGGAGACTAATGAGGAGCTCGACAGACCCATAACCCCAAGAGCTGAAAGCTGCCCTGCAGGAATGCAGGGGCGCGCCCAGATCGACGGCCTCCCCGCTGAATTCTACAAGAAATACTGGGATGTCCTCGGAAGGGACATCCTAGACGTCTTCAATGAGAGTCTGGCCTCTGGTTCCATGCCGATGTCCTGCGGAGGGCAGTGCTGGCCTACTGCCGAAAAGGAAACCCGCAGGACATCGGTAACTGGCGCCCTGTGTCTCTGCTGTGTGTGGATTACAAGCTTCTGTCCAGGGTCCTGGCCTCCAGGCTGAGGGGAGCTATGGAGCAGGTCCTCCATCGACCAGACCTACTGTGTGCCAGCAGGTCCATGGTGGACAACGTCCACCTCATTCGGGACGTTTGGAGGTCTCCAGCTCGTTGGGTATGGATACTGGTCTGATTTCTCTAGATCAGGAAAAGGCTTTTGACCGCGTTGAACACGGCTTCCTCTGGAAAGTTCTGGGGAAGTTTGGGTTCAGCGCTGGTTTCATAGCTAAGATCAAGGTGTTGTACAGTAATGTTGAGAGTGTGCTGAAGATAAACGGCAGGCTGTGTGCTCCTTTTAGAGTGGGTAGAGGGGTCCGGCAGGGCTGTGTGTTGTGCACCGACAGATATGCTAGAGAGGTTCAGGTCATTTATGTTCGCTTTCTCTCATTCCAGGCTTCCTGATTGTTTTCACCTGTCATCCCACCTGTCTCCTATGCTCATCAGTGTCAGCCCCGCCCCTGATTGGTCCCACCTGTGTCTTGTTACCATGTGCTTAAATTCCCCTGTCTCCCAGTGTTCCTTGTCAGTTCGTCTTGTCTTTTGCCATGATCAGGTCAGGGTATTTTGTGCTCTTGAAAAGTTTTTGATCCCTCACTACGTGAGCGCTTTCATTTGCTCACTGCAGAACTGAAAAATAAAGTACTTACAAATACTTTATCTCTGGCTCCCGGGTCGTGCAATTGGGTCCTACTTCCTAAGTGTCTGAGTTCGTAACAGAACGAACTGACCATTATGGACCCAGCGACCAAGAACGCTCACGCCGCTCTGTCGGTACAGGGCGTGACGATTTTTCATCACGAGGAAAAGCTGGACAAAGTCAGCCAGGAAATACAAGAGCTGAGAGGACGCCAGGCCGGGGTTCAGGAAGAATTATCTACACAGATGCAACAACTGGTTGCCCAAATGAATAATTTGTTCACTCATCAACAGACTGCTCCTCCGGTGACGTCATCCACAGCTGAGAGTTTGCCTGTCAAAACTCCAGCTGACTACCCAGGTCAGGCTGTTTCTTCCCTCCCTTACGGCTGGCTCTTCCGGAGAGATTTTCCGAGACTCTTCGAATTGCAGAGCCTTTCTGGTACAGTGTGATCTGCATTTCCAACACAACCCAGCAGCTTTTTTATCTGAGCATGGTAAAGTGGCGTTTATTGTGTCTCATTTAACGGAAGAGCTGCAGCCTGGGCTACTGCAGAATGGTCTAGAGACACCGAACTATGTTACTCATTGGCCGATTTCATAGAGACTATGAGCGCATTTTGACCACTCGCCTGCTACGGAGGCCAGCAGAAGACTGTTTCAAATACGTCAGCTCAACCGTCAGGTGGTTGATTATGCCATCGAGTTTCGTACAGCAGCAGCGGACAGCGGATGGAATGTTCTCCGTGACGCCTTCATGACAGGACTTTCGAACCGATAAAGGACCAGCTGGCTCCATTGAGACACCCGGGATCTGGAATCCTCATCGCTGTGGCCATCCGGATCGATAACCGCCTTCTTGAGAGAGAGAGCGTCGACGACCGAGTTGTTATTCCCAGCTTCCAGAATTCGCCTCGGAGGGTCGCGCCGCCAGCTGAGGATTTCCAGCTCATGTTACCGGACCATCAGAGGACTACACTTCAATGACTCCGTGAACCCATGCAGCTTGGAAGAACCAGGCTCGCTGGAGGAGAGGCAGCGCGCTCTGGGAGGGTTGCTGTTTCTACTGCGGCCAGCCGGGTCATCAACTCGCTTCATGCCCGGGAAAGATCGTGCTCACCAGTCAAAAGGAGGGCGCTGGTGAGCAAGTTTCCCAGACTTCCTCCTCGACCTGTTACTCAGGTAGACATTTGTATTAACAATCAGACCATTGACCAGGGTGTGTTAATAGACTCAGGGGCTGACGAAAGCCTTATAGACTGGGGCCTAGTCAAACAGCTAAAAATAAAACTGTCCCGCTATCTCATCCTGTTAGTGCCAGTGCCTTAGACGGCCGCTTGTTGTTCACAGTTACCCATTGCACTGAGCCCATACGGATTACTATAAATAAGGACCATACCGAGAGCATGCAATTTCATATTTTGAGTCGGCTCAGTACCCGATTATTTTGGGGTTTCTTGGCTGAAGATCCAATCCTCACATAGACTGGCTTTCAGGGAAAGTTAAGGAATGGGGAGAGGATTGTAAGGGCAGGTGTAAACTTTCGCAACCTGTTAATGCACCAACAGACTCTAGTAGGATCATTATAGATCACCCTGACTATCCTGATCTACAGAAGGTACCTTCCTGTTACCATGATTTAAAGGAAGTTTTAACAAGTCTAAAGCCTTGTCGCTACCTCCTCACCGAGATTTTGACTGTCCCATTGATCTCTTGCAGGAGCCCCATTCCCAAGGGGAGACTTTACTCGATTTCGAGACCTGAGAGAACAGCAATGGATGAATACATCTCCTCTTCAAATCAGGGATTATCCGTCTCCTTCATCGCTCCAGCCGGAGCGGATTCTTTGTGGGAAAGAAAGACGGGTCTCTGAGACCTTGCATAGACTACAGTCCACTAAATGACATTACGGTGAAGAACTATCCTCTGCCACTCATGTCATCTGCTTTTGAACTGCTTCAACGGCCAAGATATTCACCAAGTTGGATTTAAGAAATGCATATCACTTGGTTAGAATAAGAAAAGGGATGAGTGGAAGACTGGATTCAACACTCAGAATGGTCACTATGAGTACTTGGTAATGCCTTTTGGACTGTGCAATGCACCGCTGTTTTTCAAGCTTTGGTGAATGAGGTTTTGCGGGAATTCTTGAATATTTCAGTGTTTGTGTATCTGGATGACATACTAATTTTCTCCCCAGACGCTAAATCTCATGTTAACCATGTCCGCCAGGTTTTGCAGAAACTACTGGAGAATCAGCTATATGTCAAGGCAGAAGTGTGAGTTCACACAGAAGAGGTGTCTTTCTTAGGATACATAGTCTCACCTAATCATATCCAAATGGATCCTGCGAAAGTCAGTGCAGTATCCCAGTGGCCCACACCAGACTCCAGGAAAAAGGTTCAGCAGTTCCTAGGATTTGCTAACTTCTATAGGAAGTTTATTAGAATTTCAGTTCTGTTGCCCCTCTGCATGTTCTGACTTCCCCTAAGGTACCCTACAAGTGGTCCCCCCAGGCGGTACTCGCTTACCAACTTCTCAGAGATAGATTCACATCAGCTCCCATACTCACCATTCCAGATCCCCAGCGCCAGTTTATGGTCGAGGTGGATGCTTCCAATGAGGGAATTGGAGGAGTACTGTCTCAACGTTCTGCAGAAGACAACAAAATGCATCCATGTGCTTACCTGTCGCGGAAGTTGACAACGGCAGAGCGGAATTATGATGTGGGAAACAAGGAACTGTTAGCTGTAAAGCTGCCCTCGAGGAATGGAGACACTGGCTAGAGGGTGCAGAGCAACCGTTTTTAGTCTGGACAGATCACAAGAATCTAGAATATATAAGAAAGGCTAAGCGTCTCAACTCCCGTCAGGCCAGGTGGACACTTTTCTTTAGTAGATTCAACTTCACACTCTTTTCGTCCCGGGTCTCAGAATCAAAAACCCGATGCTTTGTCTCGTCTTTACGATCCCGAACCACTTGCGGTGAGCCCAAGACCATCCTTCCACTTAACCGTGTGATCGGAGCCTTTTCCTGGCAAGTGAGTCAGACGTTAAAGAGGCAAATGTCATGAATCCAGCACCTAGCGAGTGTCCCAACAATCTGCTGTTTGTTCCTGAGGCTCTTCACTCCAAGGTCATCCACTGGGCTCACTCATCTGTGCTTTCGTGCCATCCGGGAGTAGCAAGAACAATGTTCAGGATTCAACAACGTTTCTGGTGGCCATCCATGAAGAAAAATGTGGCAGAGTATGTAGCGGCTTGTCCGGTGTGTGCGTGTAATAAGACCTCATCTCAAGTTAAGATGGGCTTGCTCCAGCCGCTGCCGATTCCCCAACGTCCTTGGTCACACATTTCGATGGATTTTGTGACAGGATTTCCTTCATCCAGAGGCAAGACTACGGTTCTAACAGTGGTTGATCGATTTTCAAAGATGGCTCACTTCATCCCATTGACCAAGCTTCCCTCTGCCAAAGTCACCGCAGAGGTCATGATGAATCACATATTCGGATCCATGGATTCCCTAATGACATTGTTTCCGACAGGGTCCACAATTCATTTCCGCTTTCTGGAAAGAGTTTTGTCGACTCAGGTGCCACCGTCAGCCTGTCATCAGGATATCACCCTCAGTCAAATGGACAGTCGAGGCGTCTGAACCAAGAACTAGAGACTACGCTCGTTGTCTCCCGGAACCAGACCACCTGGTGACCACCTCACATGGGTCGAGGTTGCCCACAATACCCTTCCTACGGCGGCCACAGGTCTCTCTCCATTCCATTGTGTCAATGGTTTCCAGCCTCCACTTTTCCCTAACAACGAGGAAGAGGTGATGGTTCCATCGGCACATGCCATGATCAGACGTTGTCGCAGAGTTTGGGCTGGTGCTCGCCAGTCTCTTCTCCGGGTTCAGCTCGGATGAAGGCTGTTGCGGACGTTCATCGCAGGGTCGCTCCCTCCTACAGTCCAGGCCAAAGGTTTGGCTCTCTACCAAGACTTACCACTCCATGTCGCCTCAAAGAAACTGGCTCCGAGATTTGTGGGTCCGTTTCCAGTGTCCAGAGTCATCAACCCAAGGCCGGTACGCTTGCAACTCCCCAGGACCTTGAGAGTGCACCCAACGTTTCACGTTAGTAGAATCAAGCGGTGTGAGAGCACACTTGTTCCCGCCTCCAAGCCCCTCCACCGCCCCCAGTTCTTTGAAGGGGTGACGTTTACAAGGTCTGTAAGCTACTGGAGGTCCGTAATAGGGGGGGGGGCAAGCAATTCCTGGTAGACTGGAAGGGTTACGGTCCTGAGGCTAGAAGCTGGATAGCTGCTTCATTTATCGTGGACAAGACTCTTATCCACGACTTTTACAATCAGCCTGGGCCATCAGGAGTTGGCCCTAGAGGGGTACTGTTGTGCACCGACAGATATGCTAGAGGTTCAGGTCATTTATGTTCGCTTTCTCTCATTCCAGGCTTCCTGATTGTTTTCACCTGTCATCCCACCTGTCTCCTATGCTCATCAGTGTCAGCCCCGCCCCTGATTGGTCCCACCTCTGTCTTGTTACCATGTGCTTAAATTCCCTGTCTCCCAGTGTTCCTTGTCAGTTCGTCTTGTCTTTTGTCATGATCAGTTCTGGGTATTTTGTGCTCTTGAAAAGTTTTTGATCCCTCACTACGTGAGCGCTTTCATTTGCTCACTGCAGAACTGAAAAATAAAGTACTTACAAATACTTTATCTCTGGCTCCCGGGTCGTGCAATTGGGTCCTACTTCCTAAGTGTCTGAGTTCGTAACACTGTGCTCTGTCCGGGATGCTCTACGCACTCTCCCTCGAGCCCCTCCTCATTAAAATACGCTCTAGCC
>NW_026613266.1:196946-214446 GCF_029220125.1 Pseudoliparis swirei
ACACAGCAGCGGAGCAGCGGAGCAGCGGAGCGCCATGGAGACGGAAGGGAGCCCGAGCAGCCTGCCGACCGGCACGGACAACTCCCCCCACGACCCCTGGTAGGACTGCCGCGCGCGCCCCTCGGCCCGGTCCCGGTTCACCTTGGACTTTAGTAGAGTTCAGTGCGCGAGCGGACCGAGACAAAAGGAAGCACGCTGTGTGTGTGTGTGTGTGAGATGGATCCACTCAGTGGAGCACCGCGGCTCTCCGCCGGTTCCCCGTGGTGGTTCATTTCTCCCGGTCGTCCTAGAGAAGGCCAACTTCACCCCCATCATCGGTGCTCCTCCTCTGGGGATTATCACGGCGACTGACCGAGTGGAGCAACATGGCCGATGTGACTTTATCCCCCATGTTGTTCTGACCGTGACTTACCGCTCTGCTTCGCTCCTCCGTGACTTACCGCTCTGCTTCGCTCCTCCGTGACTTACCGCTCTGCTTCGCTCCTCCGTGAATTACTGCTCTGCTTCGCTCCTCCGTGACTTACCGCTCTGCTTCGCTCCTCCGTGACTTACCGCTCTGCTTCTTACCGCTCTGCTTCGCTCCTCCGTGACTTACCGCTCTGCTTCTTACCGCTCTGCTTCGCTCCTCCGTGAATTACCGCTCTGCTTCTTACCGCTCTGCTTCGCTCCTCCGTGACTTACCGCTCTGCTTCGCTCCTCCGTGACTTACCGCTCTGACTCTTACCGCTCTGCTTCGCTCCTCCGTGAATTACCGCTCTGCTTCTTACCGCTCTGCTTCGCTCCTCCGTGATTTACCGCTCTGACTCTTACCGCTCTGCTTCGCTCCTCCGTGACTTACCGCTCTGACTCTTACCGCTCTGCTTCGCTCCTCCGTGACTTACCGCTCTGACTCTTACCGCTCTGCTTCGCTCCTCCGTGACTTACCGCTCTGCTTCTCTCCTCAGCAAGATGTTCATCGGGGGTCTGAGCTGGCAGACGACGCAAGGTGAGCTGTCCCGCTACTTCTACTCAGTCACGCGCACGCGCACAGCGTCCATATGGAAGTTGAAAACAGTCCAATCAAAGCTCTGGTATTATGGGATGTTGGCCGCGCGTGTTTGTTAAAGCAAGAAGTTCGGCTCGTATCCGTGCCGGGCGTGTATGTTGTTTTGTTATTGTTCCATTAATTTATTGCAAGACGCGCGCGCAGGCGGATGCCCGCACGCGGTGTTGTAGTCTGTTTGTGGTCCGCGGGCCTCAGGGCTGACCGGCCAGAGAGCCGAGGACCGGCAGGGGGGGCGCAACGTGGTCCGCTGACCCCATTGTCTCCCCTCACGCCGCTGTGTGTGTCCGCAGAGGGCCTGAAGGAGTACTTCAGTAAGTTCGGCGAGGTGAAGGAGAGCATGGTGATGCGGGACCCGGTCACCAAGCGGTCCAGGTAAGGAGGAGGAGCCCCGTGCGCGTGCACGATGTTGCAAAGTTGTAATGAATTCTATATATATACACTACCGTTCAAAAGTTTGGGATCACTTAGAAATGTCCTTATTTTTCAAAGAAAGGCATTGTTTTTTTCAATGAAGATAACATTAAATCAATCAGAAATACACTATACATTGTTAATGTGGTTAATGACTATTCTAGGTGGAAACGTCTGGTTTCTAATGAAATATCTCCAGAGGTGTATAGAGGCCCATTTCCATCAACGATCACTCCAGTGTTCTAATGGTACATTGTGTTTGCTAATCGCATTAGAAGACTAATGGATGATTAGAAAACCCTTGAAAACCCTTGTGCAATTATGTTAGCACAGCTGAAAACAGTTATGCTGGAGATATAAGCTATAAAACTGGCCTTCCTTTGAGCTAGTTGATTATCTGGAGCATCACATTTGTGGGTTCGATAAGACTCTCAAAATAGCCAGAAAAAAAGAACTTTCATGTGAAATTCGCCAGTCTATTCTTGTTCTTAGTAATGAAGGCTATTCCATGCGAGAAATTGCAAAGAAACTGAAAATTTCCTCCAGCGGTGTGTACTACTCCCTTCAGAGAACAGCACAAACGGGCTCTAACCAGAGCAGAAAGAGAAGTGGGAGGCCCCGGTGCACAACTCAGCAAGAAGACAAGTACATTCGAGTCTCTAGTTTGAGAAATAGACGCCTCACAGGTCCTCAACTGGCAGCTTCTTTAAATGGTACCCGCAAAACGCCAGTGTCAACGTCGACAGTGAAGAGGCGACTCCGGGATGCTGGCCTTCTAGGCAGAGTGGCAAAGAAAAGGCCATATCTGAGACTGGCCAATCAAAAGAAAAGATTGGTATGGGCAAAAGAACACAGGCATTGGACAGAGGAAGATTGGAAAAAGGTGTTCTGGACAGATGAATCCAAGTTTGAGGTGTTTGGATCACACAGAAGAACATTTGTGAGACGCAGAACAGGTGAAAAGATGCTGGAAGAGTGCCTGACACCATCTGTCAAGCATGGTGGAGGTCATGTGATGGTCTGGGGCTGCTTTGGTGCTGGGAAAGTGGGACATTTGTACCAGGTAAAAGGGATTTTAAATAAGGAAGGCTATCACTCCATTTGGCAACGCCATGCCATACCCTGTGGGCAGCGCTTGATTGGAGCCAATGTCCTCCTCCAACAGGACAATGACCCAAAGCACACCTCCACATTGTGAAGAACTATTGAGGGAAGAAGCAGGCAGCTTGCTGTCTGTAATGGAGTGGCCAGTCACCAGATCTCAACCCCATTGAGCTGTTGTGGGAGCAGCTTGACCGTATGGTCCTCAAGAAGTGCCCATCAAGCCAATCCAACTGGTGGAGGTGCTTCAGGAAGCGTGGGGTGACATTTCAACAGATTACCTCAACAAATTAACAGCTAGAATGCCAAAGGTCTGCAATGCTGGAATTGCTGCAAAAGGAGCATTCTTTGACGAAAGCAAAGTTTGAAGAACAAAATTAATACTTCAAATACAAATCATTATTTCTAACCTTGTCAATGTCTTGACTATATTTTCTATACATTTTGCAACTCATTTGATGAATAAAAGTGTGAGTTTTCATGGAAAACACGAAATTGTCTGGGTGATCCCAAACTTTTGAACGGTAGTGTATATGTGTGTGTGTGTGTGTGTGTGTCCTCCTCAGGGGGTTCGGCTTCGTGACGTATGCGGACCAGGCCGGTGTGGAGCAGGTCCTGGCTCAGAACCGACACGAGCTGGACTCCAAAACGGTGAGGACCCGGAGCCACTCGGACTCTGTTGGGCAACTTATACACACGTTTCTCTCCCCCCCCTCCCCACACACACATGGCTTGTAAAGTTGAGCCCCCCCCCCTCCTGCTCATTTCCCCTACAAATCCGTACAGGGAGCCAACATGAAAGCTTCTTTCTTGGTCTTCATCACCATGGTTACTTTGGGGACCTGAATAGGGTAGGAGCCCCTGCTAAACCCCTTATATAGTTTATGCAGACCTCTTACATGGTTTATGCAGACCCCTTACATGGTTTATGCAGACCTCTTACATGGTTTATGCAGACCCCTTACATGGTTTATGCAGACCTCTTACATGGTTTATGCAGACCTCTTACATGGTTTATGCAGACTCCTTACATGGTTTATGCAGACCTCTTACATGGTTTATGCAGACCCCTTACATAGTTTATGCAGACCCCTTACATGGTTTATGCAGACCTCTTACATGGTTTATGCAGACCCCTTACATGGTTTATGCAGACCTCTTACATGGTTTATGCAGACCCCTTACATGGTTTATGCAGACCCCTTACATGGTTTATGCAGACCTCTTACATGGTTTATGCAGACCTCTTACATGGTTTATGCAGACCTCTTACATAGTTTATGCAGACCCCTTACATGGTTTATGCAGACCTCTTTCATGGTTTATGCAGACCTCTTACATGGTTTATGCAGACCTCTTACATAGTTTATGCAGACCCCTTACATAGTTTATGCAGACCTCTTACATGGTTTATGCAGACCCCTTACATGGTTTATGCAGACCTCTTACATGGTTTATGCAGACCCCTTACATGGTTTATGCAGACCCCTTACATGGTTTATGCAGACCTCTTACATGGTTTATGCAGACCTCTTACATGGTTTATGCAGACCTCTTACATGGTTTATGCAGACCTCTTACATGGTTTATACAGACCTCTTACATGGTTTATGCAGACCCCTTACATGGTTTATGCAGACCTCTTACATGGTTTATGCAGACCCCTTACATGGTTTATGCAGACCCCTTACATGGTTTATGCAGACCTCTTACATAGTTTATGCAGACCTCTTACATGGTTTATGCAGACCCCTTACATAGTTTATGCAGACCTCTTACATAGTTTATGCAGACCCCTTACATAGTTTATGCAGACCTCTTACATAGTTTATGCAGACCCCTTACATAGTTTATGCAGACCTCTTACATGGTTTATGCAGACCCCTTACATAGTTTATGCAGACCCCTTACATGGTTTATGCAGACCTCTTACATGGTTTATGCAGACCCCTTACATAGTTTATGCAGACCTCTTACATAGTTTATGCAGACCCCTTACATAGTTTATGCAGACCTCTTACATAGTTTATGCAGACCTCTTACATAGTTAATGCAGACCTCTTACATGGTTTATGCAGACCTCTTACATGGTTTATGCAGACCTCTTACATAGTTTATGCAGACCTCTTACATGGTTTATGCAGACCCCTTACATAGTTTATGCAGACCTCTTACATGGTTTATGCAGACCTCTTACATAGTTTATGCAGACCTCTTACATGGTTTATGCAGACCTCTTACATAGTTTATGCAGACCTCTTACATGGTTTATGCAGACCCCTTACATGGTTTATGCAGACCTCTTACATGGTTTATGCAGACCTCTTACATGGTTTATGCAGACCTCTTACATGGTTTATGCAGACCTCTTACATGGTTTATGCAGACCCCTTACATGGTTTATGCAGACCTCTTACATGGTTTATGCAGACCTCTTACATCGTTTATGCAGACCTCTTACATGGTTTATGCAGACCTCTTAGCACCAGTTTCCTCGTGGCAGCTCAAAGAGGAATCAGACTGTTGGGGGAGGAACACAAGAAGTCCGTGAGGTCCACATGAGTCCAGGTTTCAGTGATTCTCCTCCTACACATCTTCCACGGGGTAAACATGGGGTCAAACAAACAAGGCCACGGGGCGCTGGGGCTCGGCTACATAATGCAGACCCACGGGGACCTGCAGGTCTGGGGACCCACGGGGACCCACGGGGACCTGCAGGTCTGGGGACCCACGGGGATCTGCAGGTCTGGATCCCTGTGTTGGATGCGCTAACTCCGATCAGAATATCGGTGACGGTGTTCTTGCTGCTGTCTTCGTCGTAGGTTAGTGGTGGAAATGGGGCCTGGGTGTGTCTCTGACCACACACACACACAATAGGATCATTTGAGAGGGAAAGTCGGTGTCCCAGGGGTGGAGGGAGGTGGAGCCGGTTGCTCGGTGACGCGAGCCACAGGAGACGCTCAGCCTGACGGGGTTACGTCTCCATAACAACTTCTGAGCTATTTTGCATTAACTTAAGACACTCGGCTCGTTTAGGCAGCGGAGCACACACACACACATCCACACGCACACACACACACATCCACACGCACACACACACTCCACCAGGTGAGAGCTGGTGGTCTAGGGTGAGCCGTGGACCAGGGGACTGGTCCGTGGGAGACACCACCAGGCTCTGGTTGCCATTTTGTCCATTTTTGGGAATATGAACCTACATTTGTGTCCAGCATGTGTTCTTTAGTAACTAGTCACCACATGGTTAATGGAGCATGTTCAGAGGGTAGTAACTAGTCACCACATGGTTAATGCAGTGTGTTCAGAGGGTAGTAACTAGTCACCACATGGTTAATGGAGCGTGTTCAGGGGTAGTAACTAGTCACCACATGGTTAATGGAGCGTGTTCAGGAGGTAGTAACTAGTCACCACATGGTTAATGGAGCGTGTTCAGGAGGTAGTAACTAGTCACCACATGGTTAATGCAGTGTGTTCAGAGGGTAGTAACTAGTCACCACATGGTTAATGGAGCGTGTTCAGGGGTAGTAATTAGTCACCACATGGTTAATGGAGCGTGTTCAGGGGGTAGTAACTAGTCACCACATGGTTAATGGAGCGTGTTCAGAGGGTAGTAACTAGTCACCACATGGTTAATGGAGCGTGTTCAGAGGGTAGTAACTAGTCACCACATGGTTAATGGAGCGTGTTCAGGGGGTAGTAACTAGTCACCACATGGTTAATGGAGCGTGTTCAGAGGGTAGTAACTAGTCACCACATGGTTAATGGAGCGTGTTCAGGGGGTAGTAACTAGTCACCACATGGTTAATGGAGCGTGTTCAGGGGGTAGTAACTAGTCACCACATGGTTAATGGAGCGTGTTCAGGGGGTAGTAACTAGTCACCACATGGTTAATGCAGTGTGTTCAGGGGGTAGTAACTAGTCACCACATGGTTAATGGAGCGTGTTCAGGGGGTAGTAACTAGTCACCACATGGTTAATGGAGCGTGTTCAGAGGGTAGTAACTAGTCACCACATGGTTAATGGAGCGTGTTCAGGAGGTAGTAACTAGTCACCACATGGTTAATGGAGCGTGTTCAGGAGGTAGTAACTAGTCACCACATGGTTAATGGAGCGTGTTCAGGAGGTAGTAACTAGTCACCACATGGTTAATGGAGCGTGTTCAGGAGGTAGTAACTAGTCACCACATGTTTAATGGAGCGTGTTCAGGGGGTAGTAACTAGTCACCACATGGTTAATGGAGCGTGTTCAGAGGGTAGTAACTAGTCACCACATGGTTAATGGAGCGTGTTCAGGAGGTAGTAACTAGTCACCACATGGTTAATGGAGCGTGTTCAGAGGGTAGTAACTAGTCACCACATGGTTAATGGAGCGTGTTCAGGAGGTAGTAACTAGTCACCACATGTTTAATGGAGCGTGTTCAGGGGGTAGTAACTAGTCACCACATGGTTAATGGAGCGTGTTCAGAGGGTAGTAACTAGTCACCACATGGTTAATGGAGCGTGTTCAGAGGGTAGTAACTAGTCACCACATGGTTAATGGAGCGTGTTCAGGAGGTAGTAACTAGTCACCACATGGTTAATGGAGCATGTTCAGGAGGTAGTAACTAGTCACCACATGGTTAATGGAGCGTGTTCAGGGGTAGTAACTAGTCACCACATGGTTAATGGAGCGTGTTCAGGAGGTAGTAACTAGTCACCACATGGTTAATGGAGCGTGTTCAGGGGTAGTAACTAGTCACCACATGGTTAATGGAGCGTGTTCAGGAGGTAGTAACTAGTCACCACATGGTTAATGGAGCGTGTTCAGGAGGTAGTAACTAGTCACCACATGGTTAATGGAGCGTGTTCAGGAGGTAGTAACTAGTCACCACATGGTTAATGGAGCATGTTCAGGAGGTAGTAACTAGTCACCACATGGTTAATGGAGCGTGTTCAGGGGGTAGTAACTAGTCACCACATGGTTAATGGAGCGTGTTCAGAGGGTAGTAACTAGTCACCACATGGTTAATGGAGCGTGTTCAGGGGTAGTAACTAGTCACCACATGGTTAATGGAGCGTGTTCAGAGGGTAGTAACTAGTCACCACATGGTTAATGGAGCATGTTCAGGGGGTAGTAACTAGTCACCACATGGTTAATGGAGCGTGTTCAGGGGGTAGTAACTAGTCACCACATGGTTAATGGAGCATGTTCAGAGGGTAGTAACTAGTCACCACATGGTTAATGGAGCGTGTTCAGGGGGTAGTAACTAGTCACCACATGGTTAATGGAGCGTGTTCAGGAGGTAGTAACTAGTCACCACATGGTTAATGGAGCGTGTTCAGAGGGTAGTAACTAGTCACCACATGGTTAATGGAGCGTGTTCAGAGGGTAGTAACTAGTCACCACATGGTTAATGGAGCGTGTTCAGGGGGTAGTAACTAGTCACCACATGGTTAATGGAGCGTGTTCAGGAGGTAGTAACCCAGTCACCACATGGTTAATGGAGCGTGTTCAGAGGGTAGTAACTAGTCACCACATGGTTAATGGAGCGTGTTCAGGGGGTAGTAACTAGTCACCACATGGTTAATGGAGCGTGTTCAGGGGGTAGTAACTAGTCACCACATGGTTAATGGAGCGTGTTCAGAGGGTAGTAACTAGTCACCACATGGTTAATGGAGCGTGTTCAGAGGGTAGTAACTAGTCACCACATGGTTAATGGAGCGTGGGGGATGGAGGAGGGCGAGGGTCTCCTGTGCTGTAATGATTATAGATCTGAAGATGAACTAATCCGATTGAGGGAAATAAACCTGATTGGGTCCACGCTCAGATCCCAGGGTTTTTCCTGCATAGAGAAAATGTGGGCGCGCGCCTAAGCCGTTTTCCCGAACGCCTATGACAAATCCCGAGCGCCGAAGGCAAAAAAAAGTCTGCGATGAAAAAAACACCAAAAAAAACTGTTCATCACGTGCATGTCAGCGAATATGTTCTCAATAGGGATGCACCGATCTGATCGGCGCCGATTCATATCGGCCGATATTCCCATTATCGGTTTTGATCGGCGTTCTCAAAACGGCCGATCAGATGACGTAACATCTGCGAGAACTATCAGAGACGTTTCAATCACCGCGCACCGCAACGGAGACGATGCGCCCGGCGAGGGCCGCAGAGGTCAGAGGTCAGAGGGGATCCTCCCCACCGAGCGGCGTCCCCGTCCCCCGAGTTGAATCTCTGGGTCGACTCAGCCGACTCTCACATGTCTGCCCCTAGAGACGCTCACGCTAAACACATTCCATCGGGAGCTAAGAGGGTTTGATCAAGTTAGCGAAGGATTTAAGTGACAACATACGGTTTTGCAAAGTTAGCGGAAAGAACCACGTGAAACATCCGTTTATCAAAATAAGATGTCGACAAATCAAACACTAACATATAAAAGTAAACAATGAACTGATTTTGTATCTTTATAGATCGTTTCTGAGATTTAGCTTGTTTTAATGTTAGCATAATTGCTAACATTAAAACATTTTTACTGAACCAAGGAAGAGTTTATAAAAATAAGTCAGACTTTTGTACGTTAAAAAAAGTCCTGTAAATAGATTTCCCCAAGAGTTCCAGGAAATGAATGATGCAGATGTGTTCCATACATATCTGAAATCCCCTACAATAGCAATCAATCAATTTTAATGTATCAATTAGGACATTTTTCAAAGTAAAAGTCCTCAATGTTTAAAGAAATCTGTAATTTCTTTAATGTTTGCGGTGCTTTATATATGTATTTCCTCATAGTCCTAGGCAATAATGCTACACAATAAATAGAATGCTTCAATCGACTCGGTGATCGGTATTATCAGATCGGCAGATACTGATTTCAGTGATCGGTGATCGGCACCAAAAAACCTGATCGGTGCATCTCTAGTTCTCACGAGTATGTTTCAAATCGGCTACAGTCGAACCCTTGTTCTGTTTTGATCAATAGTAATCGAGTTGATAAGCGTGTCTTCTTGTCTGATCAATATGCAACTGTGAGGTGCGCGAATAGATAGAGAGACACAGAGCGTGCGCGCACAGCGCGCCAACATTTTTTTTGGGGAGCACCGAAGACCCATTTTGACCCAGGAAAAACCCTGGATCTGGTGTATAGTCGAGGCCTGCTCTGAAGGTGGATCCAAGGTTCCATCTCCATGCTGCATGTGCACCCCCCCCCACACACACACACAACCTGACGAGCAGCAGGGTTACAGGGTGGGGTGGGGGGGTCCTCATTAGTGAGCTTCGTTAACTAATTACTGTGCCATTGTTCAGCGGTGCAGATTGACCCCGCTGACCTGAGCCCAGACCCCGTCTCTCTCTCTCGCCCTGCGTGCATTGGCAAGCCAACTCCTTTTGTCTCTTCTGTTTATGGCTTTTTGTTGAGCTTGTATTGATTATATGGCCATAATGGGGCGGCCTGTGGTGCCTTTTTGTTTTTTCAGTGGGGGTGTTTTCCATTGGCAGATCGGCCAATGAGACGTCTGTCTGTGAAGCACTCGTCGTGGAGGTGGTTAGTGTGTATGTGTGAATAGTTGCTTATTACATGCGTCACTTTGTGCACACGTGTTGGTGTTTGTGTGTGTCGGGGGCTCCTCTACGGGCCCATCTGTTTGGGACTCTTTGTCCTGTTAATGAATCAAGAGGGGCTCCCTGCTGGGCCGCACTGGACCGGCCCACTTTCTGGCGGGCGGGCCCTGTCTTCCAAATGAACGCTCTTCCTCGTGCTCCCTCATGTTCACATCTCTCGCTCCCTCCTCATCTCCCCATCTTGACATCCAATCTTTTTAATTCTTGTTTTCCAGTCGTAACCGTGGTGGACGTGCCGGGCCACGCGAGGTGACTATCGTAGTTTAGTCCTCAAAGCTAGAGCACTAGAGCAGCAGGCTGCTCTGGGTGGAGCGGAGGGTGGATGTCATGAAGCTGATGTTACACCATTTCAGGATCACTCCGTCATAACTCTTCGTCTGGGGAGAGATGCTCATGTTCTTCATTTAGATGTTTAAACTCGCACGTGAAGAAGAAGAAGAAGAAGAGTTGTTCCTGAGTGTTGCTGCGTCGGTCCACCTCCAGGCAGATGGATGCTTTCGTCCTTTGAGCACACAGACGTAGAAATGACATGTTATCGTGCGTTCACACCGGACACGGCGAAAAAATTCTCGACGCGTCTGACGCAGCAGTCTCGACGCGCGTCGAAAAAAGTGTGTTCACACCGGACTCGTCGGGGGCGGAGTCATAAATGGATCGAGGAACGACAGGACCGCAGAGGACTTCCACTTGTTAGTGGACCGAGCTGCTCTCCCACTGCGCTGCTCTCTCTTCTTCTCTCTTTGATACGTGTCTCTGAGACTTTTCCACCTCCGGCGGCAGATCTCCTGCCATGAAACACATATGCCGGCGGTTGGTTCATAGTAAAGTACAACAAATAGCGAGAATAAAAGCAAATACATACATTCAAAACTTACCAGGTAGTCCCACGGCTTCTCCGACCTTCTTCCACGCTTCATCTTTATCGCTCCGGTTTCGGTAAGCATAAAGAGTCGTGTCATAAAGTTCGGGGTGCCCACAGACGGCGACAATAATCTTTTCCTCCATTTTTTCAACCGGCAGGACGATGACGAGCGGAGCTGCTCAACGCTGATTGGCTGACGCAACTATGACTCACGCGTTTTTGCTGCCGGAGTTGGGAAATTTCAACTCGCGCGTCAACGAGCTGCGTCTGTTCGCTCTGTTCGCTGAGTTCGCCCCGCGACAAACGCTCTGTTCTGCTGCTTCAAACGCGTCTGCATTGACTTAACATGTAATCTCGACGCGCGTCGAAATTTTGACGCGTCCGGTGTGAACACACCATTAGAGATATTCTGTTGACTTCTTGACAGCGTGGCCTGACTAGCCGTGGTGGAGTAGGCTCACCTCGTCGAGCTGAAGAGACCTATACATAGACATACTTTAGTACTGTTTACATTTGATATGGTGACTGACCAGTCCGAACTGAAGAAGAGGCTCACACAGTCTGTGTGTGTGTCTGCGTTGGACCCGGTGTGGGGGGTTTCTGACCGGCAGCCTCAGGGATCGGCCCTCCGGGTCCAGGACCAGAGCAAGGCGGTGTAGACAGATATGTGTTCATCACGAGTGTCTTATTGTTCTCGCCGTGTTTCTGCCATGGCGTGCGGGTGGTGCAGGTGGTGCTCAACTGTAAACTGAGACTTGAACTGTATAAAAATGGCTTCCTGGGCTCTTCTGCTGCTGAGAAGCAGGTGGTGAGGTCCCTGCTGGGTAACAGTCACAGAGTTGTGTTGCTCTGTCGTTGCCCTATCGTTGCCCTGCTGTTGCCCTATCGTTGCCCTGCTGTTGCCCTGTCGTTGCCCTTTTGTTGCCCTGCTGTTGCCCTGTCGTTGACCTTTTGTTGCCCTGCCGTTGCCCTTTTGTTGCCCTGTTGTTGCCCTGTCGTTGACCTGCTGTTGCCCTGTCGTTGCCCTGCTGTTGCCCTGTCGTTGCCCTGCTGTTGCCCTATCGTTGCCCTTTTGTTGCCCTGTCGTTGCCCTGCTGTTGCCCTATCATTGCCCTGTCGTTGCCCTATCATTGCTCTGTCGTTGCCCTGCCGTTGCCCTATCGTTGCCCTGTCGTTGCCCTATCGTTGCCCTGCTGTTGCCCCACTGTTGCTGGTGGTTGCCGGTGGCGGTTCTGTCCTTGTCACCCCTCTGCGGCGGCCAGCTGGAGGTGACTCCTCTTGTCTTTGTGGCCACTTCAAGGTGCAAAGACCTCAGCAATCCCTCCACGGACGCTAAAGCCCCCCAGAGCTCCTCCGGGGTATTTGTGTCCGTCCCCGCCAGAGGTCAAAGGACACGGAGCGCTGGAGGAACACGCCCTCGAGTGTATTGTTCACCTCCTTCTGGCCGTTTGATTGGCTCCCTTTAAGTTGCCAATATCAATTCAATAGCTGTGAGCCACGAGGGCCACTTCACACGTCCAATTACCGAGGACACGGAACTCTATGACCACACGAGCTCCTGAAGTCATCTCATTTGCATATTCAACATTATTAAAGACTCCTTCAAAACTCATCAGCTTGTTCTCTGTGACCTTGAGAGACGTTCCACTGGACAACATGACAACATGGAGCCCTGCGCTGTCTCGTTAGTCTCACACAGGTCATATATATATTAGGGCTGTGAAACGATTACAATTTTTAATCGGGTTAATCACAGGTTTCTGTGGATTAATCATGATTAATCACATATTACCGATATTCTCGGTATATTTTGTGAGAACATAGAGATTTATGACAAAAGACGGATATATACATTTATACATTCTTCTATACAATGGTGCTGCAACTCAGTAGTTATTTAGCAGTTTTCTTCCATATGGAACATTAATACATCTTCATCCTAAACAGAATGTTTAACCCTCCTGTTGCCTTTCGGGTCAATTTGACCCCATTCAATGTTTAATGTCGGTGTTCTTTGGGGTCAATTTGACCCCAGGCTGTTTTTCACTGTCAAACTTATAAGAAATATCAACTTTTTTATATATTTAAAGGGCTATTTAGGTAGTCAACAAACAAACATAAAGTACCTCACACTTAAACTTGGGAAGCAATATTAATTCTAATAATTTTCTGTAGGTTTTAATTGCTGGGGTCAAATTGACCCCGAGGGTAAAATATGTTAGTAAATGTAAAGGAGGGTTAACCTCTTCCACTCCACTGAGGGCCTTGGCGTCCTTAACACCCTCCCCTTCCCTTTAAACGGCTTGCTCACGCAGACCACGTCAATAAACATGGGCATGTTTGGTATCCCAGCATTCAACACATCCTCATCTTTGCAAAGAACATATACATTTTCTTTTATTTCGTAATAATTTTTCACAAGAGGAGCCCTAACACACAATGTCTAAAGTCGCGATCAATGCAGCAAGTCGGGTCTTGCAACATTTCGACGGAGAAAACGTACAGAATACACTTTCTAAGTAGATGTATTAGCGGAGGTATTAGCGGAAGTACTAGCGGAAGTTAGCAAAGAGCTAGCGGAATCAGAAAAGGTAAAAGTTTTACAAAAACTTTTTGTTGGTGCGCTGTGTCTTCCCTGACAGTAACGTGTTGAAGCCAGGAGACCGCGCTGTCTTTGCCCGGCCATGAACACGGTGATTTGCTCCGTTTTTGTTTGACTACATTTTATGAGTAACAGTTAGGGGGGTGCTAGTGACTTTTCATGCGCGAAGACCGGCATCTGAACTCTGCGGCAACCGCGATCGACATATTGAGCACCCCTGCATTAAAACATTGGTGCAAGTGACTTTTTCGTCGATGTGCACACACGCCGGCATCGTGTTAACGTGACACGTAGAGACAGAATGACATGCTGCTGGTTCGAGACGACCAACAACAGACGGATTGGAAGCTCATTCTGCGCATGCGTTAAATGCGTTAAAAAAAATAACGATATATTTTTCACAGCACTAATATATATATATTAGGGCTGTGAAACGATTACAATTTTTAATCAGGTTAATCACAGGTTTCTGTGGATTAATCATGATTAATCCCATATATACATTCAGGGTTTTTCCTGGGTCAAAATGGGTCTTCGGTGCTCCCAAAAAAATTGTTTGCGCGCTGTGCGCGCACCGTCTGTTCGTTGAGTGAGTGATCAGCAGCTGGCCGCTCGGTCCATTCGCGCACCTCACAGTTGCGTATTGATCAGACAAGAAGACACGCTTATCAACTCCAGTGTTTCCCCTCCTATTATAACAGGGGGAATCTCCACCCGTCACCCTGTAATTTTCGTCTACCCCCCCCCCCCCGACATATTGAGCACCCCTGCATTAAAACATTAAAGAGCTGAGAGTTTTTTTCAGCGTGAGAAATACGATGTGTGGCGGGAGTGCGTGAGTTAAGACCGAAATGCGTGAATCTCACACTCAATGCGTGACACTTGAGAGCCCTGCATTGCTCACCAGTGCGTGGCGCGGAGCTCTGCGGCGCGAGCCGAGAGAAGAGTTGTTGACGGGGGGGGCAAATGACTTTGTGCGCGCACACGCCGGCATCCGAGCTCTGCGGCGCGCGAGACGGAGATCGGAGTCGTGTTAACGCGACACTAGAGACAGAATGATATGCTGCTAGAGAGACGACCAACAACAGACGGATTGGAAGCTCATTCTGCGCATGCGTTAAATGCGTTAAAAAACAAAAACTAGTTAAACCTGTAATTTAATTAACTGAGTTAACGCGTTATTTTTCACAGCACTAATATATATATACATATATGTGTGTATATATATACACACACATATATGGGGCTCCCATAAACACAGGTCTACTATACATATACATAATCTGTATACGTATATTATAAAAATACATATACACGTGGATTAGTTCTATTCGTGGCCTTTAGACTTCAGGCTCAGACTCAGACTTCAGACTCATTCTTGTGGTCATCAGCGTGAACAGCTTCCTGTCTGTCCTCGTGTTCAGAGCGGTATATGATGAATCTGATTGTGATCCTCTTGCTCTTGGAGACCAACTGAAGATGTATTCATGCATCTATAACACATTTCCTTCCTGTGGTTCTTTGTGGATACTTTAATACGTTCTCACATATTGTGATTTAGGAACGTACTTCCCAGAGAATTAAAACCTTCTCTCCTGCAGATCGACCCCAAGGTGGCGTTCCCCCGCCGGGCTCAGCCCAAGGTGAGTGCGCCCTGAAAGGTGACCAATGCGGACGATGGTTATGATGTCATGGTGGGGCCTGATTGGCTGGGATCAGTCAAGTGTCTGAAGATGAGCGGCAATCCACTTGATCGCGTGACCCCACCCAGCCCCCCCACACACACTATGTTAATCCTGGCACACATATACATGACAGTCGTCGCCTGCACACACACACACACATGCATACACACACACACACACTAACAATGCCTTCTCCGTCCACCAGCTCGTGACCCGGACCAAGAAGATCTTCGTGGGCGGGCTGTCGGTCAACACCACCATCGAAGACGTGAAGCATTACTTCGACCAGTTTGGAAAGGTAACGCACATCCGAGAGTCACAACGATATAACAGTGGATATAGAAAGGTTGCTTCATGTTGTGGGTTCAGTTAGCATGTGTAGCTGTTAGCTATATTAGCTTTATAGCGATAAGCTACATGCTCACCTGTTCACTCTGAGTTGTAGCTAGTGTGAGGCGTTCAGGTGCAAGGCAAAATATCGTAACCTAGAGAACAAGCACCCTAACCCAGAGAACAAGCACCCTAACCCAGAGAACAAGCACCCTAACCTAGAGAACAAGCACCCTAACCCAGAGAACAAGCACCCTAACCTAGAAAACAAGCACCCTAACCCAGAGAACAAGCATCCTAACCCAGAGAACAAGCACCCTAACTTAGGGAACAAGCATCCTAACCTAGAGAACAAGCATCCTAACCTAGAGAACAAGCACCCTAACCTAGAGAACAAGCACCCTAACCTAGAGAACAAGCATCCTAACCTAGAGAACAAGCATCCTAACCCAGAGAACAAGCACCCTAACTTAGGGAACAAGCACCCTAACCTAGAGAACAAGCACCCTAACCTAGGGAACAAGCACCATAACCCAGAGAACAAGGACCCTAACCCAGAGAACAAGCACCCTAACCTAGAGAACAAGCACCCTAACCTAGAGAACAAGCATCCTAACCTAGAGAACAAGCACCATAACCCAGAGAACAAGCACCCTAACCTAGAGAACAAGCACCCTAACTTAGGGAACAAGCACCCTAACCTAGAGAACAAGCACCCTAACCTAGAGAACAAGCATCCTAACCTAGAGAACAAGCATCCTAACCCAGAGAACAAGCACCCTAACTTAGGGAACAAGCACCCTAACCTAGAGAACAAGCACCCTAACCTAGGGAACAAGCACCATAACCCAGAGAACAAGGACCCTAACCCAGAGAACAAGCACCCTAACCTAGGGAACAAGCACCCTAACCTAGAGAACAAGCACCCTAACCCAGAGAACAAGGACCCTAACCCAGAGAACAAGCACCCTAACCTAGAGAACAAGCACCCTAACCTAGAGAACAAGCATCCTAACCTAGAGAACAAGCACCCTAACCTAGAGAACAAGCACCCTAACCTAGAGAACAAGCATCCTAACCTAGAGAACAAGCACCCTAACCTAGAGAACAAGCATCCTAACCTAGAGAACAAGCACCCTAACCTAGAGAACAAGCATCCTAACCTAGAGAACAAGCACCCTAACCTAGAGAACAAGCACCCTAACCTAGAGAACAAGCATCCTAACCTAGAGAACAAGCACCCTAACCTAGAGAACAAGCATCCTAACCTAGAGAACAAGCACCCTAACCTAGAGAACAAGCACCCTAACCTAGAGAACAAGCACCCTAACCTAGAGAACAAGCACCCTAACCTAGAGAACAAGCACCTTTGCTTCTTCTTCTTCTTCTTCTTCTTCTTCTTCTTCTTCTACTCTCTCTTTGCTCTTTTACAAGCACTTCTTAGTTCTGGGGCTCTCAGTGGCTCCTTTGAATAAAACCTAGTGAAAGCAAACATGCTGTGGAGACAGATGAGAAGAGAGGGAGGATGAAGAAAAGAGGAGAGGAGAGGGAGGTGCTGGGGAATGAAAGGGAAGAAGCAACCCCCTGCAGAGAGAGAGGGAGGGGCGTCAGGAAGGTTGAAGGGTGAGAGAAGGAGGAATGCTGAGAGGAGGAAAGTGAAAACACGACCTGAGGGCCACACAGTATCAACTGAGCTGAGTTCAGAGGAACTAATCAGATGCAACAGCTGCCCCCCGCCCCCCCTCACCCAAAACCACCACCTAAGACACCAACCCCCCCACACACACACACACCATGCTCCGGTCCCTCTGCTCGTTGCCGTGGTGACCTGCTTTCACCCATTGTCCCGCTGTAAT